>NW_018020793.1:115922-158565 GCF_002006095.1 Pseudomyrmex gracilis | reverse complement strand
ACGCTTATTCGCGGATCTTTGTTAATTAAGATTTCGGTATTTATTGCGAATTTAGCAAAATGGTATAGGACTTTTCACCTCAGTTTTATTCCTTCTACCTGTCTACGAGAGATGTTAAACCAATTCTGGGACACCCTGTATATTGCAATATATTGGAACAAAATTGTTGCAATGTTTTATACATAACACAAAAAAGTGTTTTTATTTATAAGTGTCTGTTTTTTTTAACACTCAGATATACGTTCCTCTAGCAATTCGAAAGAATTCATAATTGCCAAGACGGATCGCAGAAGGAATCGTAGCGCATACCACAGAATGCTCGAGCGAAAGAGGAATGCTCTTTCTGTTGTCCTAAAGATATAACTACCAGTTTAGAAATAGGAATATATTTTTAGCGTCGAGTTTTTTTAGGACCTCAATATATAATCATATCGCACGTCCATTAATGCGAGTACTTAACCACGTGTGTTACGAATGAGCTTCATGTTTCTATTAATTTTTTAACACATATCTTTCTATTTGAGTTACATGAACGCAATTGTCGCGATATAAATCAAAGCAATCGCGTAGATTTATTATTTACAATAGCAATTGTTATATATGTATGCATAAACAAC
The DNA here is from genome assembly GCF_002006095.1 of Pseudomyrmex gracilis. Taxonomy (NCBI): domain Eukaryota; kingdom Metazoa; phylum Arthropoda; class Insecta; order Hymenoptera; family Formicidae; genus Pseudomyrmex; species Pseudomyrmex gracilis. The sequence goes on along the minus strand of NW_018020793.1, from coordinate 157,948 downwards.
ATCATTGAGACTGAATCTAGTTGTTCGTACGGCGATTAAATTTGAAAAAATAATTATTTGCAAATTTAAAGCGTGTAAAAGGAAAAAAGAAAAAAGCACACGAGCGATCATCAAGCCAGATCTGCGAGCTCGTTGGGTTTATTATTAGATCGGCTCGTTGATCGTTTGTTCGTCTCTCCCCTCCTCTAGGTTTTTTCCCAGGAAAAGCGCCGCGAATAAACGATCCGTGAGACACGAGACAATCGTGCGAATCGCACCGCAAACCGTAAACAGAAATAGACGCGACTACCATCGAAGAAAACGCGTTTACATTGTTTTCCAATCTCTTTCCTCCTCTCTCGTTTCTTCGTAAATTGCAAATGCACGAAATCGTAATATACATTTCAGAGTCCGCCACTAGCGAGAAGCGAGGTTTGAAACGCAGTGCGGCTTTCGATTAAACTTACATCCGCTTGCACATAACCTAGACAGCTTTATACCGCAAACATGTCAGGCGATTTAAAAACATCATAAATTTAAAAACTCAAAGGATTAAAGAGTTTTGCAACCCGTGTCCCTAGAAATAATTGCAATACGCGTCTTAGCAAAACAATTAGAAAAAAAAAAAATCATGTGTTTGTTCCTTTCTATCTTTGCACAATGCGTATATAGTAGTTTACGTTACAGTTTCGTCCTACGTTGACTTGTACTACTCGCACAATAAGCACTTCCTCCAGGAATATTTTTTAATTCTTGTTTGACTAATAAGAAGGGCTAATGCCGGACGTTTTTGCCAGGTGTATTGCATTATATATTTTTAAGTCTTTATTATTTCCCAACGTTTCTTTACTTTATTTTGAAGTCATCCTCAAGGGGACTTGAATTGAATATCGTTCACTACACAGTTATAACGTGTCAAAAAGATTGACAAAAGAACATGTCAGTAGAAAATGGTCATTGTAAGATAAAATTGAGACTGTGTTTAATGTCACGTAAGATGAAATTGAGACTGAATATTTGTAATTTAACAAAAAAATTAAACCTCACACACGTGAAGTTTGCAATCGAACGCGTTTATAATACTCTAAGAAACCAAAGTCTCGCGTGTTAGTTCACCATCCAAAAGATTTCACGAATTGTGCCAATTGTCAAGGACATCTATCACTATTGCTATACACATTCAAATGACCTGTCGTCTATCATCTTCAACATGTCTAACACATTTTATAGCCCTATGTCGATTTTTCGCTACTGAATGAGGCCGTTTTAAGCCCGGCCTACCTCGTGTCGCCGTGTTCCTCCGCACCATTCCGGTGGGGGCGTAGGTCCTGCCTCGGTTTGAGGACAGGGGTCAGCCCCCATTTCTCGATGAACTCTATGCGGGAAATCTTGGCGCTTCGCGGCGGTTACGAGAGGGGGCGAGTCCCCCTCCCGAGCCCCATGCCACCGGAGAGCGGTGCACCCCCGCACAACACGCACCCTTCGATGGTTCCTCCCCGCCACTCTCACGCCGCTCTTGCCTACTCTTCTTTGTTTCCACTTGCACTATCTCTTGCTCCTTTTTTTTCTCACATGCACATTGCCTCGAACCGTTGCTCTTTCATCCCGTTGCTGCTTCTTTTATTTTTAGCAAACTCGTCTCCTGTCACGGACACCACTATACATCACGAGGACTACCATCCGACGTAGTATCACGATTGCACCGAGATTACCGCGATCATCATTTCTGATCAGTGAGTTAGCGGCGGCAGCGCAGAATGCACGACCAAAATGGCTGCTCCTGCCTCTGTCTACTCTCCTCTTGGCTGTCCGGCTCTCTCTCTTGGCTTTCTCCTATCACTTCGCCAGTTTAATTTTCTCCTTTCCGCGTCTATTTTCGTCCCCCAATTATCAACCAAATCCTTCCGTCTTGACGTTTCTCACTCTTTTTGTCTTCCGCCCTTTTCACACCGACAGAAACTTTCTACGCGAGAGAGCACGTAGCAGAATAAATAGTATTGGAATCCTCCAATTAAACAGTTTAATAACAGTGATATCCTCGCACATCTTGCCGATCATTCTCGATCACTGACGTTTGACGTCAAGGATGACCGAGATCGTATTAAAATGAGCGGGACGCGGCGATGGGCCGTTTTGTCCAGGTTATCTCGGATTAATCATCGTCAAGGAGGCGTCCTACCTTCTCTCGGCAATGTGTGTGTAAGTGTGTAAGTGTGTGTGTGTGAGTGTATGTGTATGTGTATGTGTGTGACAACGCCTTCCCAGAACACCTCACTGCACCTTGCAGCTCACACGATTGTACTCAGCTCCACCGAAGTCGCGGGCATCGTCGCGTACGCACTCCTCCGCGAAACTGGCACTCGTGCGCGCTAGCACCACCGTTCGTCCACGGGTTCCCCGAGTTGCTCGCTCTTTCTCTCTCTCTCTCTCTCTCTTTCTCTCTCTCGTGTGCCGCACGGCGCTCGCGCGCGTATTCTTCGCGCGTATCTACGACCGGCCACGAGGCGCGGGCGGGAGGACCAGGGAGTGTTCTCTCCGACTCCACCTTCGCGCTGCGCCGACGAGAACTCGTCTGAGGACACCACACTGATGCTCTGAACTCCTTTTCCGTTTCTCACCTTCCTCCGCTCACCTTCGGCTATTTCTCTCTCTTCTTCTTTCTCACGGTAGCTGGATGGAGATGGCGTAGGTCGTCGGTAGTGGGAGCACGACGCATGGGGGAGTATCGCGAATCGAAGACAGAAGCGACTCGCTTCCGCCGTGCTGTCTTCCTCGTCGTCGCGCGCTTCGCTCACTGGAGCGGCCGGAAAGCTGCGCACGTCCCCCTGCGCGCGGGGATGATGTCGTCTTCCTTTTCGTCACCCCACCCCTCTCCCTGAGAGAACACGGCGGCTACCCTCTGTCGCTTGCTCCCTCTCGTGCACAAATCCCCCTTTCTCGCCCCGCGACCAAGTTCTATCCCCGCGCGTCTTCTACACGGAACTTGCACATCTCCATGTTCAACCGCTGCCGTTCTATGCCACGTTATGCTATACCACGTCACGCTACGCCGCGTCTTCTCTCTGTCACGTTTGTCCTGATCATGTAGTGTGGCGTGCGACCACAAAGCGTGTACTTTCTATGCGCCGAAGACATGCAAATCTTTCGTCGATCTGTCTTCAATTTTCTTCCAGTTTTTACAACAGACGTGCGTTTAATTCGGTCCGATTAGGTTCGTCGTATGTACTTACTATCGATCCTTTTTTTAGCTTGCTTCCCAATCAGCTCTTATAATCTTCAGTTAACATACGATTTTTCTAAGGTACTTAATTATCATTGAAAATGAAAATATGCAAATGTATAACTACAAAATGCATGCCATTTATGACTCGATTTTTTATTAAGCGCGATTTGCGCAAATGTATTCTTTCGTATGAATTACGTATCACAACGTGACGTAATTTGCGCCCCAAAAAAATTGGCAAACTTAATCTGTTTTATCACTTCTAAGTAGTTTGGTTATTTATGCGACAACAGTTGAATAATTTATCAACTTCTTTAACGGAGAAAAATGCTTATGTAAGTTTTTAACTTTCGTACAACACTTTTCGCGAACGATTCTCATTTTCGAAAGGTCGAAAAGAATAAGTCTAGCATCGGCCTAACGATCTGTCAAACATAACCTTATCCCCAGAGAACACGAGGTTTCAACTATCAGACTGAGAAGATCAATGGCTGTTGCGTAATCATGCCGAGCAACGAGGTGCACCCCATCCCACCTCCCAGCGTATTCTCCACAACTCTCCCCGCACACCACTCCAGAGGTTCTACTCTTCTCCCCCCTCTGCGGATAAGGCAGACCGCTTGCCGCGTTCGAGGATGAGAGAGGGTTAACACGCTGTGAAAAAGAGTGGGTGGTTCGCGCGAATATAAGAGTAGTAAGGACGAAAAGAGCAAAAGAGAACAACGAGGACAAACTCGGTAACCGGGGGATCCTTGTGCCAGCAAGAATATAACAGCAGACGACGCCCGTTTTCGTTATACCATCCTCGTTGTCGTCGTCATCGTCGTCGACAACGAGACTCGCGAGTTTTCATGTCCGCCACAATCATGTGTACCGCATAGAGCGTAAGACGCGCAAAGCTTTTGTTGGAAATACACATATATATGTACCCTCCCACGATATATTCAAAGAATAAAACAATCACATAGCTGCTGTAAGTCTTGCAATTTAGTGTAGCAATTTTCTGACGTAATTTTATTAAAAACTTTGCAAACGCAACGAACAAATACGTAATACCGATTTGTCGACGGCTGTGATGAACTTTGGCCAAACTTGGCGCATAATCATGCTGCAATTCTAGTCGGACTGCGACGGTCCAATAGTATGCATGGTTATTGATACGCGAGTAGTATATGTTCAGTTCTATTAAACCAATCCCAAGAAATTTCGATTCGATGAACACAATTGAAATCGAGAATATATATTACTTAGCTTCTCGAAAATGGGTCTTCGTATAGAAAGCGATCTTATATATTTTGATAATTAAACTTTTCGAGAGAACTGATCGGTAATTCCCTTAAATGTCCGGCTTATTTCCGCGCTAACTACTTAAAACTCACCACGGTAACTAGCCTACCGCGGAATTGAGAACTCGTCACTTCGGCGCGTTGCAAATCTGATAAACGCCAGTCTACCGGCGCGCCGCGCGCGCTCGTCGAGTTGCAACTCCAACTCCACGACCTGGCGCATCTCCTTCCGTGACTCACATCAGCTAGCAAGCAACGAAGCGACCTACATACATCGACTAACGTACCATTTCGCGTAGACGAAAGCCTCGCGAAAGTTTCCCTCGGCACATTTCCTAGAGTAGAAGGAAATAATAGTGGCATTGCAGCATAACAGCATTGATCCTGGTTCTCTCTCTCTCTCTCCCTCTCTCTCTCTTTCTCTTTTTTTCTTTTTGTTCATGTAAATCGTTTCTAATGCGTGTAACTGATACATCACTGGTATATCATTGATAATAGTCCAATATAAAAGAAACAAAGAATATATGTTGCAAGATTTTATACATACACACTGGCACATTTATGTACTCGCTACGACTAAAATTAAGAAAAGAGTGAAAAATCTATGTATAATTTTGTTTTCATCATTTCTCCACACGAACGAGCGAAGGAGAGAGATAATATAATTTTCTGTTACATGATTTTAAATTTGTCTCATTGTCTCTTTCTTTTTCTTTGTTTTATTTTTTTACAGTTTTATTTTTCGACATTTTTTTTTTTTTTTTTTATATACATGTCCTTTTGTATTTTGCTCTCTCTTTTTGTACTTATTTATTCATTATTTTCATTTATTTAATGCTTCTCTCTCTCTCTCTCTCTCCTATATTCCACTTTTTATTAAAAACAATATCCATTCCCTTGTTTTCCACTCTCGTCGTTTACACTGTTTTGGATACACAAGTTTTTTCTCTACCCCCTTCGCTGTTCCTCGCACTGTCTTTCTCAAGATATTTTTCTTTTCTCTCTTTTTCCTGATATACATCTCATTCTCCGATGATTCTCTCTTTGTCTCGCTGGATCTCTTCTCGTCGCACTAACCGCACGCAATCAATACATCCCCTTCCACTCGTACCCCTACCACAAGCCTCCATCCCGACTTCCACTCTTGATCCTGGCCCGCCAACGATGCTGCTACTCTTGTTACATTTATCTTCTTTTCTCTGTCTCTCTTTCTCTCTTACCATCATTTTTGACACTATTAAATTTTAAACAATATATTAAATAAACATTATATTTACAATAAGATAAGTAAATAAGGTCGTTGTCGAGCACAAACCGCGCGATTGGTATATTATTCAATATTATTATATTATTCATTATTATTGGTTTATCATTCCAATATTACATAAATTATATGTGCGAATATATGTTTCGATCTCGAACGACGGAGACTTCTTCAGTTGCGATTAAATAAAAAATGTACAAAGAAAGAAGCGCAGAGATTTCTCATATTTTTTTTTCCCGCAAGATACTCCCGCAATATATTCTCGCAAGACACTCGTTATGATGATAGAATAATTCATACGTTACAACAGTCGCCTGGTCGTCCATGGGAATAAAATGTGAGTCCTGCGAAAAGCACACACACTATAGATAACGCAAATGGCAATAGAGACGACTATTTACTTGCAGCTTTCCGTCGCGTGAAATCAACTGTCAGGAAAGAGTTAAGGCAGTTGTATATAATAGTTCTCCCACCAATGCGAGAGGAATCGCCGTTGCGTATTAAAAATTTCATGCTGCTCAAAAGCACGACAGATAATTGAGCGGCACGAATGTTGTTAGTGTGTTCTTTAAATCCTGTGTGAAGCTGCCTTTCGGTCTGTTCCGCATATGACGCATCGCATTCATTATCAATTCAGTCTATAAACAATGTTCGCGTTGCTTTCATGGAGAAGTGATGTTCTTGCGGTTTCTAATTAATCTGTTGAGTCTGTTGAAGCATTTATATCCTATCATAAGGTCCATGTCCTTGAAAGAATGACTGACGGATTTGGAAATATTTTTAATGTAAAGGAAAACAACAATGTTTCTCACATCGTGCTCAGTCCCTCCGCTGCCAGCATGTTTAGAGAAAATTTTTTAATTCTCTTATTTATACTCTCAAAAATCAGACTCAGGAGGGTATCCGTTGTCAAGTAAAATATTAACACAAAAAATGATGTTCTTCTCGTGGAAATCAGGGTGAGATAAAAGCAGGGCTCCATCCACGAGGCTGTAGATCATGCCTTTTTTATGGCACAAAGAATGGTGGGAATAGAATGAAAGATATCTACCCGAGAAAGTTTTTTCTGTGTGACTAATCTAATGTTAAAGAACCATTAGGGTTAATGATGGCAAGATCTAGAAAATCTAATACAATTGTTTTGTTCTTTTTCAACGGTGAATCTCAATCTGTCATGGAACTAATTGAATACTTCCACAATGTGCTCAGTCAAATTCTCCGGAGCTGCCAAAAGAATGTCATCGACATACCGATAATAGAAAGCAGGCAGACGGATCCCAATAGTACGAAGAGCCTCGTTCTCTAAGTCCTGCATAACCAAATCAGCAATAACAGGAGACAACGAAGAGCCCATAGGTGTGCCATCTGTTTGTAGATCACATTATTGAAAGTACAAAATGTGAAAGATGGAACAAAGGTTCGTTGCGATTAAAAATTCATCGATTTGTTATACTTACAATAAATATATATTTGTTTACCTTGTCTATTTCTTGTTTTACCTTGTTTATGCTTTTGTTTTTTTTCTTTTTCTTATTCTCGCGCAACTACAGAAATTCCCACAGGTCTCTCCTACTCTTCGCCGCTTCTCTCCCTCGTTCTTTTTCTCGTACATCTTTCACCATGGCCGAGTCAGCTGATCCGCTGAGATTCTTCGCCACCATAAAGCCAAGGTCAGTATAGTTCTTCAAAGAGCGCGCGTCAGGCCGTAAATGTGGCTACTTGTGCAGCCGCATTATTATATTTCAAGTAATTTATAAATAAACGATTCGAAACAAGACGATTTATAAAAATTAATTGTAATAAAATTACGTATCTTTTTATTTAATACGGTTAATCTCACATTCTATTTATAATAAAAAACCACGAATTATGTACGATAAACAAAAATCACATCGAAAGAAAAAGCCAGTACTTATCGCGAATAAACTTTTCTGAAGAGTTTTCTTGCGTGCGTCGCGGCAATTTGCTGGCCCTGCGCTAAGTAAGCTAAGACCGCTTCAAAATAGAACGTTTTGCAGGGGGATAGTGAAACAAAGCTGTGTAACGTGACGTTCAGTTCTTAAAACCGGCAAGGTTTTTAATGATTTGCGATATTCCGTGGTGAAATATATGTCGTGTACACTCGTAGTTACTCGTTAATGAAATAAAGCTCCTTTGTCACATACACGATATCGGTCAAGACGTTAACTCTATAACGCGCACATCTGTCACTAAAATTTGTTTTGTATCAAGAAGCAATCTTAAATGTTAAACTTTTCGAACTAAATAACGTCGAATCGCTTTATTATTCGAAATAAATGACAGCTAATAAAAATTACATCGTGTATAATTGAATGATTCATTGGAAACGGACGATTCAAAACTTTTTCACTCCGTCGAACGTCGTCGTCGGAGTTATGAAACGCCTCGAACGGGAAGTTCTTTGTGAGGAACGAACGTCAACGTCAACATTGAACAAAAACCAGCACGTCCGTTCGAGAGTAACGAGAGACTATAGAAATTAATTTCCCTTCCCGTTCGTTCGAGTTTACCAAACGAGTGGATGCATAAAGCTACTTTTCTTCTTGAAAATGATCATTGATCTACAAAGCTGGTTTTCTTCTTTCTTGCGCGTACTTCTTTTAGACGCTACATAACCTAACCTAATCATTATCAAAGATAACTTTTTTTCTTGACGCGTTTATTGTGTCGTCTATTACTTGCGGGAAAACTTGAAATGCCGCGATAATAAATTGTGTATAAATTTGCAACTTTTCAAACTCTCCGAAAAAACTGTGTCGTACTTTACGTTTTTTTTTTCATAATTCGATAACGATTTTGCAACAAGACGATTTCTGCAATTCGTCGCAGCGCACTGACGGAATTCGCGGTCGAAAGTTAAAACACGTCGATAAACATGAACGTATTTGGGCCATCGAAATTTGGTCCGCAGCGGCGCGATGTGGAGCTACGCCAACATTGTGCAGACCCTACAGCTAAAGACTAAAAAGCATCAAATATCATGTCATATTATTCTAATAATTACAGAATGTAACTTGTTTGTTAAGTATAAAAAAAAAAAAAAATGCTTAATCGAATGGTTAAACAGATTGTCTGATAAAACACTTCACTTCCTGAAGCGGGACATTAAACTCTACCCAACGAAAAAGAAATTATCAAGGACCGGTCGCGCCAAAGAAGACAATAGGAAGAGACGTACATCGCTGGATGCACTCGACGATTGATCTCAGTGAGAGCTTCTTTAGCGACGAAAGTGTTGGAGGATCCACATTTTGCGCAACAGGAGATTAAACGAGCCGAGATAACGCGAGTAACTATGACTCTGTTGCACAATATATATATTCGTGATACATATAACATTTCTTTACTAAATAAAATATAAAGCTTTGCAAAACAAAATTAGATCGAACAAAAATTGAATTATTTTTCATCTCTCTCTTTTATTGTTTCTGTAGTTTTATCTATTTGTGATTTTATAATATTTAAAATACTTCAACAGAATATTTTATTATTATTTGGAATCGTTGTTATTCGGTAGCGCTTTTGTGGTGCAAGCGTGTGCAAAGTATCTCTTGTCGCAGCTTTGGACGATTTGGGAATCGGGATCATTCTGGGCGTTTCATTGATACCTAGGAGCGTATTCACATGGTAACCAGAGTCAACCGCTCCCACCGTGTGGCTGCGAGCAGGGAAGCTGACCTAGATAAGTGTGCCCGCGACCTGGTTTGCCCCATCTTTGCCGAAGCCGGTGAATGGATCCGACATGACGCACACACCATCCTCATAACCTCTCACTCATTCTCTCTCTCTCTCTCTCCCTCTCTCTCTCTCTCTTTCTCTCTTTCTCTCTCTTTGTCCGACACACAAATATGACATACACGTGCATCTAGCTCTTCTCTCTCAATCCATAACCTTATTTCCTTTACGTAACGACGGGGGGATCCACGTAAGAGACCTCTCCCGACGTAACTCCCGTCGCTATTTCCCAGTGCCATCATCGATTCATGTTTCCCAACAATCACGTGTACCGCCCCATACTAGCGCGCTGTAACTTTCCTGTAATAGCGTAATTATCGACGCTTTGTTGGCTCCCAGATTGTGACCGCGAGTCAAATAAATAAAATTCAACTCTTCTATTCTTTTTTTCTTTTTTCTCGCTATTATACATTGCAAGTGAGAACAAAACAACGAAGAAATGCCGAGTCTGAAGCTGAAGTTGAGTTGTGAACGTAGTAATTTTTTTTTGTAAATGCGATCGTATTTTATTCGCACAACATGGCTAATAGGTAATGACAATAGTATCGAGTTACTAATCGTTCTCTCGGAAATGATTCTTTCGAGTATTATTTACTTTGTTTAGCGTAATTGTATCTCGTGAGAAATACGCGAGGTTGTTAAGTGTAACCGCATGAGTTTGTTATGTATAACGTTCTTTTTTTCTTTTTTCTCGCTATTATACATTGCAAGTGAGAACAAAACAACGAAGAAACGCCGAGTCTGAAGCTGAAGTTGAGTTGTTAACATAGTAATTTTTTTTTTTGTAAACGCGATCGTATTTTATTCGCACAAGTTGGCTAATAGGTAATGACAATAGTATCGAGTTACTAATCGTTCACTCGGAAATTTGTTGATTCTTTCGAGTATTATTTACCTTGTTTAGCGCAATTGTATCTCGTGAGAAATATGCGAGGTTGTTAAGTGTAACCGGATGAGTTTGTCATGTATAACGTAATATGCTGAAAATAAAGTAGAATTAAATGATTCTCAAGAACTCTTATTATTTGTGAAAATGTCTTCAAAAAAATTGCATTGTTTTTCACAAAATGTTTGCCGTTAAATTTCAAAATTATCTAAACTCAACGATTTAATAGATAAATCCTCAGAATGCGAATCTAATTGTAGCCGGTGGCTTCTCATTTGCACACCAGCCCACCGTTCTTATTCTATTCTCTTAGAATAACCGACCGGATCACTCGGTAATAACGTCGTACGACTGTTAAATATCACGGATATATCCGCCGGAATATTTGCTTTGCTACAAAATGCGAATTGTAACTTGTTTCTACAGGAAATTTAAGAGAAATGTCGAAGCGGACATTATTAATGAGACGCGATTTCTAGAAATCAAAGAGCTCTGTCTGAGAATCTCGCGAACTCTATTCTCATTTATTATGTCAAACGTGAAATAAACAATGAGGCTGAGACAATAACGAGACGAGAATAAAAAACCAGTCGCTTAGCACTAACAAAAGAACCAAAAACAACTTCAGACATTTTTGTTTTTTTAGGTTACGTGCGTATGTTTTGTGTTCGACGAAGAAATAAAAAATGTTTTCACACGTAGCAACTTATGTTATTAAGATCAATTACTTCCTTTTAATTTTTCTTTTTTCTAAGATTTTTTTCAGCATTATAATCTTTTCTGCGCGTATGTTTTTTTCTTGGATCTCAAGATACGTACAAAATTTTCCTCGAATATCCTGCAATTCGATCAATATGCTCGCGCGTGGAATGGCAATAAATAAGAAGAAGAAATCACACGTAAACAAAAAGAAGACATCCCGCAAATTTGTTCAGACCGCCATTAAGCACGACTCGATTCCTCGTTTCACCGCGAGATGGCGACAAACATCGGCCAGTTCTCGCTACTTTTATCGACCTCACTTGTATTATGTCATCCCGCAAATGGTCACTGATCAATGTGTGTGTTTTTGATTCCTATTTAAGATACAAAATATCAAAATCCCTTCAAAATAACAGCGCGCGTCATATCAATTGTTTTGGGAGAAATTCGAGTGTATCGATTGAAATGATAACATCTTGCATTTTTATTTATACATACTTTTCCCAATTATATAAGCACCTGAATAACTTTTTTGCAAATTTTATTTCAGTAATTTTTACGCACACACGTATTATTTGGCGTACAAATTCGTTGGTGTATAAATACACAAATAGAAATGCGCAAACTCGGATGTTAATGAAATTGGGCGCTGATGTCCGCGATTTCCGGTGAATTTGTCGAGCAAACTTCAACCGGATATTACAGGGAAGCTGGAGCGTGCCATGTCGCGTAAACACGAGTCTGATGAGTGTACAAACAAGCGAACGTTAGTTTTGAAAATAGAGAAAGAGAGAGAGAGAGAGTGGGAAAGAGAGATATGCAACGAGCATTCTGCTTTTCTTGCTATAAGTGAAGATATAAGAATTTGGGAATGTACAAGTTTATTTTTACAAAACAAAGCAAAATCAATATAAGAGTTTTATATTATAATTTTGCTACTTCAAGCACAATACCGCAATTAATCCCAAACAAAAACTTTGCTTTGTTTAAGTTTGGTTGCGATTCTATTGATATCTATGAGAAATTTGACTCATCCTCTCGATCGATCCAGAGAAGGAAGAGATGTGAGTAATGGCATATTATCCAAACCCGATAAAGCGCGACAGAAAAGATATCTCTTTTTTGTTTTTCTCCCTTGTTTAAAAGGAAAAGGATTATGCGCAGTAACTTTATCGACACGGCTCTTCGTGAAGTATATCGCGACAGGAAGTTGAAGTGGAACATCACATGTATTCAAAATATGTTCGCAAACGATTGCAATTGTTGTTTACCTCTTACTATACTAGTAGTCGGAATGGAACTTTGAATCAGTCCCAAATGAGGATGCTAACATACTATTTTTATAATGCTGCGTGTGCGAGAGTGCACTTGGGGGTTAACAATGTACGCAGTCATACGTGATGTGTAGTTGTTGTTACGGGATGATAACAGGTGGAAACAAGCAGAAAGATGAGGGGAGAAGAGAGAGAGAGAAAGAGAGAGAGAGCGAGAGCGAGAGAGAGATGGAAAACGAGAGACATGGAAAATATGTCGCGAATAATTGTGCCCCGCGACACGGATCGATGAATATTCCAGTCACATAGGAGAAACCTGTGAATCGTGTGCGTGTCCCTGTGTATATAGTTTATATAAAATGATCTCCACAAATGGAACATGAATAAGAGTTTTTAAAAGAAAATTTAAAAAAGAATTTTTTATCGCGATAAATAAAAATTAAAACGTTAAAATACTTGGAAACCAGAAACATTTATGGACCCGTTAATAGAGAAAAAAACTGCTTCAATTAAAATAAGTTTTTTGTAAAAGAAATTATATAGAAGAAGTCAGAAACTCTGTAATTTTTATTTGTTAAAAAAATAACTTGTTTTTGTGACTACAATACTTTTACATATTATTATTGTGCATCTTTTTAAAATGTTGATCTAAAAATTTTGCATAATATAAGTTATTGTAAGAAGCGGAAAAATATGCGATAAAAATAATTACATCTCCACACATGCACTGCAACATACCTCTGACAGATATCAAAGCAGTCGGTAAGAAAGAAACCATTAATTGCGCTATGCTACTATACCTCTTGCAGGAACCGTCCTGTCGATATTATGCATCATCTAACTCGTGTTATCATGATTTTTAGTAAAGATAGAACAAAGTGTACAACAATAGGATATTATGTATAAACAAACAAATAATCTATATGCAATTACATATTATATATAGATTGCATTTTTTTTAATATATAGTTCATAAATTGTAATCGTGATATAACGCATGAATTTCGCAAATAACGCTTAATTAATCATCAACAAATATGCAAATAAATATCAAATATATATGATTTATTAGTCAAACAAGTGTGAGTGCTAAATACCCTTTGTCATGTATATTTTTGTGTATATATATCATTACTTATTCTATCAAAAATATTAAAAAGCTATTTTTTACTGATCTTTAATTAATGCGTTTTTTAATCAATATTCTCTCCATTACAACAAAAAACATTAACCGCTATGTTAAAATGTCGTAACTATAGTAGAATGGTAATTTTTTTCTAGATAACTAAATCTTGTTACAGCTGTATGTGCATTTGTTTAGGCCACCTATTTTTTGATCGACCTTGATTGTTGTTTTATAACTTTCTTTTATACCGTTTTCTTTCGACCGCACCATAATCACGAAAGACAGGAGACAAGCAATTTCCAAAGTTTCTGGACAGCGTGCCAAGCGCCATTGTTAACCGTTGGCTCTTATTCGCCTTATCGCTTTCCTCGGGATCGGCTATTCTGTGCTATCATTCTAAGGAGATGAGGCAAAAAGAAGGTAATCGAATATTTCCGTAGATATCGATAAGAGTGAAAAATCGGCGGAAACTGTCGAAAGAAGAAGGAAAAATCGTGAATTTCAAAAGATAGATTTGTATAATTGTGTTGGAGTCGTATGTGTGTGTGTGTGTGTGTATGTATACAGTGCACTATTTGCGCAATAAGATATAATAACGAGCATTTGCGGGTTAATGTGCACGTCTTATTGGTAGCTTACACTACTGTAAGAGATACATGCTTATGTCTCGCGTCTGTTCCGGTCAACTTGATATCGGAAATCGATTATCTAACCGATGAGACACTCTCTATAATCCCGTGTGCGTGTAAAGATATTAACTCGTTATTTTTTTCTCTCTCCTTTCCTTTCTCCTTTCTCTTAGTCAGAACTCATTAGGTTTACGAAGTCTGTTATAGGTATGTACACATTGCATAAACATATGAACGTAGCTGACAAGAGAAATTTTTGACACGCACACACACCATCCGAAAATTTAAGACACTCTGCAATTTGGCAAAACTGTGATACACGCAAGTAGTGAAACAGGGCCGATTCTAAGCCATGGAGCTCCGAGGGGGGCGCGGGGCGTGACGTCACAGAGAAAAGGGTAATAACGTCGCGCGGGGGGAGGGATAATGACATTACGATGACGTCACACAGGGGCGTGGCACTGCAGGATATGACGTCACGCGGCGTCAGGAAGTGACGCGGGGGCCCTTTATGGCGACTTCACACGCGCACCAGAAGCGACGTCACACGCGGTGCAATATGGCAGCGGCAATATGGCGGTTCGACAATATGACGATTCCAAGGTATGTACTTGTTACTGCGGTAATATGCATGGTATATATTTGTAATGTTGTGTAACAATATAGCGACGCAGTTTTTAGCGAGAGAGTGCAAAGTTGCATTTTCAGTGCGGGATAACATTTTTGAATGTTGTGCAACACGTGGCACTGACGTCACAGGATATGACGTCACGCGGCGTCAGGAAGTGACACGGAGAGCCTCTTTATGACGACTTCACACGTGGCAATATGGCGGTTTGACAATATGGCAACTCCAAGGTAAGTACTTTTTTGACTGCGGTAATATGCAGGACATATATATTTTTTAATGTTGTGTAACAATTCCAAGAAATATATGGTTTTTATATAACATATATGAAAAACAGCAACTATATATTGTACATATTTTTTCGGCATGTGTCGCGATAGGTAACATTATACGCAGTGCGCGTAAAGTTGCAGTTTTAGCAAGAACGTGCAAAGTTGCATTTTTTAATTTTAGCACTTAATAATACATACATATGTACTTAATAATAAATACTACTTAGTAACTAATAGATTCTCTTTTATATTACAAGTGTGGATTTTTAATGTGTAACCTTTGATCCTACCCCAATTTCCAACTTTCTTCATAACTGTAGAAACATATATATATATATATACATAGAAAACAAAAGATCTTAATAAAAGATCCTCATAAAATCTAAACATAAAAGTGAATATTATTTAAAAAAAACTGCAACTCTGCATCTTTGCGCGCACTGCGTATTATGTTACATACCGCGGCACATACCAAAATAAATATGTACAAAAATACACAGTGTGTCATATAAGAATAAATAACTAAACTATGTATATATAAAATACATAGTTGGTGTTTCTCATATATGTTACCAACGATGCAACAGCGATATGTCAGAGTGGAGTATATGACAGTACCCCGATTTCCGACTTTCTTTATTTATTTATGAGTCAAGTAGCAAGTTTGTCATCATTAGTTTCTAATACGCAATTAGCAGGTTTTTGTTGTTATCAGCAGTTTTTTATTTAATATAGGATTTAATGTTTTTTAATATGTTGCTTTAATACGTGATCAAATCAGTGAAATCTGATATCCGACAAAAAAACTGCATATTTTGCATAATGTATGCGTTTTTACATGCATTTTGCTGAATTTATGAGTCATTTCACCATCATTTTTTTCTTCAATACGCAGTTCAGAGTTGCAAGATCGAGCAGAGAGCAACGAAAGATCGAAGCGGTGGGGATACGCACACAAGCGAGAACCACCGTTCATGTGCGCACACGGAGGGCGGTTCTCGCTTGTGCGCGTATCCCCATTGCTTCGATCTCTCGTTGCTCTCTGCTCGATCTTGCAACTCTGACGCAGTTAGCAATTTTTTGCACTCATCAGCATTTTTCTTTCATATAGGTTTACCTTACTGTTTCATATAGATTTATGGTTTCATATAGGGTTACGTTACTTTAATAAGTGATTAAATGTCGTTATTATTCGCGACGCACGAGTTGTAAAATTTATTTAAATTTTTCTTTCATGTAGGTAGGTTTGATGGTTATGTTAATGTTTCATATAGATTTATGATTTCATATAGGTTTACGTTACTTTAATACGTGCTTAAACGTCGTTATTATTCGCGACGCACGAGTTGTAAAATTTACATTAAACGATAAGTGTTTGCACACAGCGCGTCAAAAATTCGTGGAGTAGACGCGAGGGTCTAGAGGCAAAAGAAGCGGTTTTTCTTAAGAATAAATAGCGCCACAACGAGCACTGTACCAACTAACTAGTAGCAATCGTTTATCCACAACTGTGTCGCGTCATTTATCCCTAAGAAAAACCACCTAACCTCTCGCCCCTAGATCTCCGCGTCTACTTCGCGAATTTTTGACGCGCTGTGTACATGAAACCACCCACCGTAAAATTTTTGTTAACTTTAAATTCGTGTATTGAAAATATGTATTATTGACAGAACATACCCATGTAGTAAATACAAAGTTTGCACAGTTTGTTCGCGTTCTACAAGAACAAAATATCACTGATATAAGCAACGCTGTAACAGCGATTATAGACCTATAATATATAGACTGCGCGTTTGGCTGAAAAGATGTCTTCAACGTTGAGAGAGACAACATACTTTGAATAGTAACTCTTTCTCTGTCTATCAATGTCTGTAGTGGGATCAAGGCCTACTGTTTCATACCACCTAACCTACCATTACCCCTTAATCTCTTTCACTCTTCTTCCCCCCACTATTTTTCTATCCCCACTTTTCCATTACTATTCTATCAATCAGCGAAGACTTCTTTTTCCCCCACTACTTCGCCAGACAAAGATGAGGCTACTGTTCAACACCAGCTGTCTCTCTCAACGTTGAAGACATTTTTTTAACATGGAACGCGCAGTCTATATATTATACGTCTATGACAGCGATAATGTCAGAGTGGAGTGTACGACAGTAGCGCGATTATAGATTGTGAATTATTGGCATGCGCTTTAAAAGATGTTATATGATGCATAAGTAATATTTTCCATCATGAATAAAATTTAAATATAAAAAAGTGAATACTACGTCTTTGTTATTTCTCGCTAAAACAATCGCAATTACTTCGCGCTAAAAATAAAACTGCAACTTTGCACAATCTCGCTAAACACTGCAATTCTGCAACTTTAACAATATACGCGTTCTGCGTATATTGTTACATACCGCGGCACATGCCGAAAGACATATGTGCAACAATACATAGTTGCTGTAATTTCTTCCGTGGAAATATATACATAGAAACAATCTTAATAAAATTTGAATATAAAAAAATGAATAGTACGACTTTGTTAGTTCGCGCTAAAATTAAAAATGCAACTTTGCACGTTCTCGCTAAAACTGCAACTTTAGAAACAATCTTAATAAAATTTGAATATAAAAAATGAATAGTACGTCTTTGTTACTTCGCGCTAAAATTAAAAAATGCATTTTTTAAATAATTTTTTAACTACAATTTTAAATAAATAAATTTTATAAATAAATTTTATAAATTTTTATACATTGTCTAATTTTATATTAATATTTTCTTGAATATTTTAAATATTTTTTTTAGTTTATATGTTTATAAAAATAACAGAAAATTTATTAATTTCTCTGTAATTAATAAAAACCAATATAAAACTGTAGGGGTATCAATATACCAAACAACACACACACACACATTGTTCTTATTTATTTTTCAAGAATGATGTCTGTGTAAATAGGGCACCAACTACTTCCGCTACATTTAAGTTTACTACTGGCATTCTGCGTCGATTTAATTGACGCCAAAAGTAACATTGCTCTAAACTCTCTCTGCGGTACGATAAATCCTCGTTTTTTGAAAACAAGAAACAGAATCTTTACAATTCGTAGTAGTTTGGCACGATACAGTTTCGCACATTTCGTCACAATTCTGCTTTTTTGTCACTACATGTAAATAGCAACACAAATACGTTGGTATACGAATAATACCAATTTTTTTACCGATTTGAAATCTTGGAAATATAATACTAAAAAATTTAAGCAAAACATATTAATAAAACATATTACTTTTTCTCACACACAGCTTTAAAAAATTTAAAATATTATCTCATGAGAGGAAGAGAGAAAGTTTTTCACATACACATATTTTTCAGAATATATATACTTGAAGATTACAGTCATGTGACAAATGTACACATTGGCCTCCGTTGTAACTTTTCTTATGCAGTTTTACCGAGTTTTCTAGCGGAGCGCGGAGCAAGAACGCGAGATATGAGTTTCATATATTTATAACGGTGGCTATATTTGTTGTGGTCTTTAAGGTAAGCTTGCAAATGACGTCCGCGCGCGGTACAACAACGACAGAAGTTTTCTTCCCGGCGAGAGATGAATTCTTAAACGCGGCACCCGCCGCCGTTCTCCTACGTTGACGTAGTTGAGGTGAGGGTGCGCCAAAGGGGTTGTCTATATTTATAGCTCCCTCGTTCGGGAGTACAAGTTAACCCTTTTACTTTCTCTCTAGGCTTTACTTGGTAAGAGGACAATCTCTGCTTCTCATTTGCATAATTCCTAGACGCGCTATAAGGTTTTTTTAGAAATTTTTGGGTTCAATCGGTGGGATTTTGAAAATGTGAGATATACAAATCAAAGAGTGCGAACAAAAAAACCATTGTGGAGTGAAAAAGTAGAACGAGAAACTGAATATATATTTTCTTTCTTTCTGTTACACACATAAGCTTTTATCGTGTCTCTCCTTAAAAAAAAAAAAAAACTCACGTCTGATCGCGCGATGATTGTCGATGATCGGAGTGTCTGGTGTGTCGATCTTCTGAAATGCCATAGATGGCTACCGCGGCCATACCTCAGTCTCCACGTGCGCCAGCAATTCACAGAGCCTTATCAGGCTCATAATCTTCCCGCTGGACGCTGCTGTGAACGCCACAAATTTCCATCCAGCACCGAACGTCCCGATTGTATAGACGCTTCTATTTTCGGAACAAATTCTTAAACGAGCACTCGCCCGTCTCGCTCTTGACGCGAACAACGTGCACACTTCCATAAGCGGACGAGTCCACCTTCCTTCCCTAATCTCGCCGTTTAGACTCTAACCCTAAGATTTGTTGTAAATTTCAACGTTACAGGCAGTTGGAACTAAATACACGGGTGTTGTTGTGCGAATATGTGATGGTAATATTATTTATTCATGATGTATATAAATGAAGCGTAACAACGTTTCGATGCACGGTCATGCACACAGTTCTTGTTTGCGATACGACTTGTTGTAACATCTTAATTATCATCATTGTTTTGTACAAAGTTTTGTTAAACAGCACATATCTAATTTGATAAAGATCTAAACCGAAGGTCGAAACGTTGTTATGCTTCATTTATATACATCATGAATAAATAATATTACCATCACATATTCGCACAACAACACCCGTGTATTTAGTTCCAACTGCCTGTCACGTTGAAATTGACATATTTTTGAAACTATTTGTCTTTTCCTAAGATTTGTGTTTTATTGAATTAACTCAAGAGATTTTCGTATGCAAAAAATTTTTGATTAAATTTGTTTATTATATTTATACGCGAAGTGTTAAATTTCTTATTTATCTTTGATATCCACGAGCAATTTTCTTATATATTAATTTTCTTATAAATAAAGTTTTGATTTGATTTATTTTAGAAATTCAGAGAATCCGAAGAAATACCGTAAAAATGTGAATGGAATAAAAACCGCATCTTTGAGAGAGAGAGATTTGTTCGTTCATTTGGATATAATAACGTGGCGACACATCGGCGACGCAATCGCAAGGTCGATTTACACTCGTCAAACACACTCGAGGCCGTTTTGTCAAAGTTTATCGCCGAGCTTCGTTTTAATTACAAGTGTCGGAAGTTTTGCGCCAAGTTTGACTTTACAAACGGAAAAGAAAAAAAAAAGAGAAAAACACAGAAATCATCGGAACTTTTTTTGTGCATTATTTTGCCAAGCAACTGAACAGTTATTTCATTATTGCGACAATAAAGAAAAATGAAAAAAAAAAAAACGCTATTTTTTCTATTTCTCTCTCTCTCTCTCTTTAACAAATAACTTAGGGACAGCATTGTGAATTAAAAGTTCGGTGTAAAGCTTGCGACGGATGGCCAAGTGAGAAACGATTAAACTACTGTTCGATTTTTTTTTTTTTTTTTTTTTTTTTTTATCGCCTGCCGTTTCATTTCGCCGAAACCAATTGTGAGCACGCAAATGTCAATAGTAATGCTAACGCGAAACGGGAAACTGAACGTAAATGGATTCGCAACTCGAGCGAATATTTTTCGACGCGATTTTACGTTGCGACTCGCTTCTTCGTAAAAAAGTAACAATGCTTTTTTTATCAATCGTTTGGATCACAAAAACGCGTTATACTTAACACGCTCTACCGTGACAACTTTTACTATGTTATCTGAAAAACTCCGGTTGAAAGTTGTTTATTTATGGCCGCGGATATATGATATTACTCAGTCACTTGAAAAGTACTTTCCCGTGACTTTGTCGACTCACGATGAAATCATTCACTTGTGTTCAAGTAGAACATATATACAGGGTGTCCGTGAAATTTTGACACAGCCGAAGTATGAAGATAGAGTGTAATAATATTATTTTTAATAATATTATTTAATGTTTATTTGGACGAAAGAGAGAAATGCGAGCAGCGCTATCATTTCCACACCACCTTGCGGTAGATAGCACGGTGCGTTTTTGTTTTAGTGGTTTCCCCGGGAGGCCTACTCCACTCTCATTATTTAATTCAAGGAACTGTTCAAAGTGTCGTCCTTCTTCTCGTAAACAAAGTTTGGGTCTTCGAACAATGTCCCGCGTTGCACTGTGTATCATTTCCGGCGTAATGGTATCGAAGGCCGCGACAATAGCTTCACGTACTTCGATTTTTGTACCATCACGCCAATATTCTACTAGATTTTTAACGTAACCCCATACAAAACAATCAAAAACATTTAAATCTGGCGACCGTGGCGGCCAGTTGATTGGACCAGCACGACCCGTCCATCTTTCCGGAAAACGCGCGTTTAATATGTCGCGAGCTTGTCGAGAAAAATGCGCAGGAGCTCCGTCGTGTTGGTAAATTAGATTTGCCCGCGCATAAAGAGGCACACATCTTCAAGGAGCACTGGCAATTCATTCTCTAAAAAGTTCGCGTAAATTCCCCCACTTAAACGCGTTGGAAGAAAAACCGGACCGATCTGAAAATCGTGAAGAAAAATAATAGCATAAAAAAATTTATTACTTTATTTTTATATCACTCACCACTTGATTTCTAATTATACCCGCCCATACATTTATGGACCAGCGATATTGTAACGCGCCTGTGCGAATAACATGTGAGTTTTCTTCCGCCCGATATAAAAAATTATGCGAATTGAAAACGCCATTTGGCGTGAAGGTAACTGCGTCAGTCCACAAGATTAAATCGGGGAAAGAAGCATTCCGCCGATATCGCGCGAGAAAACCTACGCATGTTTTTATTAACAATTACATGTAATTTGTTAAAAAAAATTTGTTTAAATAAAAAATATTAAAATTTATTAACACAATACCTTCGCAAAAGTGAATTCGTTGGTTTTGATCCTGAACACGTAAGAATGATGCACCAATTGGTCTATGATTGTGTACGAGACAACCACTATCACGCAATTGTTGCACTACACGCAAAATTCTTCGTCCTGACGGATGCGCACGTCTGGGAAATCGTTCTGCGTAAATCCGAGCCGCGGCACGCGCATTTTCTCTTGCTAGCCCGTAAGCCACTATCATATCAGTATATTCTCTTGGATTATACCGCATGATTGTTTATAGGAAACCACTAAAAAAAAAACGCACCGTGCTATCTACCGCAAGGTGGCGTGGAAATGATAGCGCTGCTCGCATTTCTCTCTTTCGTCCAAATAAACATTAAATAATATTATCAAAAATAATATTATTAAAAATAATATTATTAACCATAATAAAAATATTATTAATCATGTTTATTAATTTTTAGCGCGCGCGACAGCTCGCTGTTTGCAACGTTACATCGGGTCGATCATCAATCAGCTGATCGCGGAGAGCGGAGACTTCTCACCTCCCCTCGAGCGCTGCTCGAACAGCCGAATACAGATGTATGCCAGATGTATGCTATTAATCTTATACTGACAATCATACACGCCTACAGAGTTAGGACCGTCGCTTTCCGTCGCGCTCATTGGTTCACATTTATTTATTCATATCTCAATAACTATTGCGAATTTCGCAAATAACTTTTCGATTCATTTTCACTCACTCCATCTCCATACTTCGGCTGTGTCAAAATTTCACGGACACCCTGTATACTATACACAACTGTGTCATTCCGGACTGGAAGAAGTATTAAACAAAAATGGTTAAATCAATATAAGACTGCGAGAAAATAGCAATTAATTAATTATACATGCGGAATTAATGAAAATGTTTCGCTCAGAAATCACGACCGAAGAGCGATCGCGTTTATCCATTAACGACAGCTAATTGTCGGATATTTACAGTTAAATTAGCTCTGACCGTAGGTACAACGGCACGTAAGTTATGCCATTGTGCGTCCATACACACGTGGTTCGATCGACCGTGACACGTTTTCGTGGCAGGCGAGCGCGCGCCTCGCGTACTCGCGGAAATTGTAGAAACCGTGACGCCGACGTCGCGACTGATTGACGGCGAAATTGTAATCGTCGACCTCGGTGGCGAAGAAGCCGACTAGTTCATCTTTCTTTTATCGCGAGAGGAAATGTGTTGCGCATTTATATGCGCGCTTCGAATTATTATTTCCGTTCCGAACGTCTAAGAGACGTATCGGCGTACGATCGAAGACACACGATCACGGTTAACTTCAGCAAAGCGAATTAATCGTGTTTCGCGATCGAGTTGCCACCGAGTTAACGCGGCGTTGCGTTAATTCGTGAGCCACAATGAGACAAACAATGCGTGTGTTACAATATACTCTTCGCGCACACGCGAACTAATTCGTGACCGAACAACAGCCGCATTCTCTCTTATTTTTTCCGTTCCGGTGAACGGAAACTGCGGTTGCCCGTTTGTCCTCGTTGTAATTTGCGCGCGTCGATCAATGACAAACTCTTTCCGCTATCGATCGCGATTCCGGCCACTCTGAGAGTTAATCCATAATTAACAAGCGCGCCGGAAGAAAGAGAGAGAGATAGATAGATAGATAGATAGATAGATAGATAGATAGAGTTTTACTTTTGCGATAAGCCGAACGTATAAGAGGATTCTCCGCGCAGTAAAGAATTTACGAACACAAAAGAACGGCAGAACGTTTAAGAGAGGAATCGTGCAAAATTGCGGGCTTCATAGCCTATGCAATAGCCCCTATAAGATTTCGTGTCAACATACATGAACGACGCGTGGATTTTTTTATTCTCGTTACACGTCTCCGCTTTTACAGGAGAGTTTGTAACCGATAACGAAAAACCTAAGTGTCGCTCGAATTTAGAAAACTGCGAACTCGCGTGACCGCGCGATACGATTTATCGATCAATATAAATCTTGTGTCAAAAAACGCACTCGTTCAACAGATCGTGTTTCAGGATTGTTGTTTCAATTAGCG
The DNA here is from genome assembly GCF_002006095.1 of Pseudomyrmex gracilis. Lineage (NCBI taxonomy): Eukaryota > Metazoa > Arthropoda > Insecta > Hymenoptera > Formicidae > Pseudomyrmex > Pseudomyrmex gracilis. Next base: position 134,075 of record NW_018020793.1, on the reverse strand, counting down.
AGAGCAAAATGTCTAATTAATCGGTCGTTCGGTCGTGGCGTATCGAGTATCACAACAAAAATTTGTCCTATGCGATAATGTCGCTGTCTCACGCACAACGAATATATATATATCGCATTTAACAAAACCGCGACTCGTGAAAATTTAGTTTTTAAGTGTAAAATAAAAATACATAATTACAGTCGACATTTGTGTCTTTAATTTAATAAGTTGTTTAATTTTAATTATACGAATTAAAGTGTTAAGTACCAAAAAAATTGTTCGTGGATATCTCGCGCGGTGTCATCACAATTTTGCAATTTGCTGTACACGTAGTATTGACGCAACACACCAAAATTGTTACCAGAAGCAATTCATGGCCGTGGTAAAATCGAAGCACGAAGCACGACAACGTTTTTTTTTCCAATATAAAATCACTCGCCGCGAATATAATTTATTCAATCTATTTAAAACTTAAAATCTTACATCAAAGAGGGACAATCGTAAATCTCTCGGGACTCTTCTCATCAAACGCACCTTCTATTCACGATCACTAAACAATCCAAATATAGACGCACGTTAACACTTAGAAACATCTTGCAATTTCGTACACAATTAATTTATATTTTTAGTCTTTTCGCTCAAATTATTCATCCTTCCTGGAACGTGTGCGCATCACAACACGACTATGTTATATATTGCAAGTTAATTTGAACTGAAAAATAAAATGATCCTGATTACGGATCTTTTCGTGAGGCTCCTAAACGTTCTAACATTTATCGCGCAATATTTTTACTCGCTTGTAGAGCGTTTCGAGATCGCGCTAAGAGGTTGCTACTAATCTGACAAAAATTCCAAAAAATATTGTCAACCGCATACTCGAAAGCGAACGAAGAGCGTGAGCAAAACCGTTACTGAAGAGAAAAACCGCAAGGAGAAAAACCGGATTAGAGTCGCGCAGCGGATGCGATGCCAATCCCTCCTCGCGAACGTACCCCCGATAACTATCGCGACGATACTCGGGCAGAGGGTGGCACAAGAAGACAACCGGCCGGCAGCGCGGCTGCCTTGGTTTGCGCGCTGAAGGCGCGTGCCATGCTGTCCTTCCAAGTCCACCCTGATGGCTTCCACCACCGCGACACAACAACCCCCACTAACAATCCCCCCGCATCCCGAACGTCACTTCCACCCTTTGGGAACGACCCACGGGGCGCCCCTTGCGTCGCCAGCTCGATATTCCTTCCGCACTCGTGCACCGAAGACGATCAAGTGAAATCCGTAATTTTCCGAGAATTATATATCTAGAGAAAAAAGAAAGACGCGAAAGCTGTGATTAATTGCGCTTCCCACATCCGCAACAAAGGTGGCATCACGGCGCGCGAATTGCGCGACTCCGGCAAGTAAACCGCCATATATAGGTTTAGTCGTACCCCTTAAATGTGTGTCAAGCAATAGCTCTTCTTTGTTTCTTCGAGCTAAGCATTCTCTCCCTAAAAACGTTTAGAAAAACCTACTGAATATTTTTATTTGAATTTATCAGAAAGTTTTTTTTATCAAAGAAAGCTATATCAAACAGCTATATAAAATCGCAACATCACGCAAGTGAGAGTCTTGCGAGTACAAAAGAAAAAAGTACGTCTAATTTGTCCCCCGTTCATCCGTGAGATTCTGCTTCTGTGTCGAATTGCCGGCGACGTTTGTAAAGCGGCCTAAGATGAGTACGGACTTTCGGTTGCTATTGATACAAGTAAATTTAGTCCCGGTTGTGTATTTCCATCGTCTATTAATATCGGCCAATATCGATAGTCCGACTATAACTTCTCCGAGGTCTGGCTTTTACAAACTTAATGCGTACTATGCATTAAAACCGATTCAGACGGAATTTCCACATCTTTTTTTTTTTTTTTTTTCTTTTTTTTTATCGTTTAATTTTTCTCCTCTGCATTCTATCAATTTAACATGCGTTCGAACGTAGAAAAACGCGAGAAAAAAAAACCGTTATATGAATAATAAAAATATCGAAAAAAAAACACACACGTTGCGCGCGTTAAAGAAGAAAATTTTGTAAAATTCGTGATTTAAAAAAAAACACACACACACACATACACAAGATGGCTTGCGCCATCAGCAAAGGTCAGAATCGCTTTCCGCAGATCATAGAAAGTCGATGTGTGTTCATTATTATAAGCATTATAATCTCGAAACTCCCGTCGTTCACTTCATTAAACACTTACTGTCAGCTAATAATAGTTTAATAGAAAAACCAAGGGCAAATAAGTACACGTAAACGTGGGCGAAGTGAGTTACGGTCAAAGGTTAGCTTTTGTTTCCGAATAACATGGGCGAATCGTTAAATAAAGTCGCGAGAGAGACTCTCTAATGGACCTTTTACCGCGGAAGAATTTTATTTCTGATTCTTCTTCATCGCTTATCCTCGCGTAAGATGAATCACACACGCTTTGAGAATTTGCTCAAGAATATATCAAGAGAGACGCTGGCACAAACACACATTTTGATCACAATCGCGGATATGCAATACAACGTGGTTTTATAAATGTCGTCGAGCTTGAAAATCGGGGACACACACTACAACAACTTCTTCGATGGCATTATTTTTATCGATCAACATATGAGCGTTGACATACACACGCGCCAATTCGGCCTAAGTGAGAAAGAAAGGGAGAAAAAAAGAAAAACATATTTGGTGGGAACATGTTGCGTGGGTGTGCTAAGGGAGTCGTCATTCACTTCGATGTGGATATGTGTGTGCGGAAATGCCGAATGCGGAACGCGCGCGTTTGCCAACTCTCGCGTAAGACCATTAGCAATATGCATCGATGTTAATTAGACTCGAATGAAGTCGGCTCTGCGCAAAGCTCTCACTGCTACTCTATCGTATCTTCCACACGTCATATATATACAGATTTTCCCGCAGGACATTGTCCGTAAAATTAGATCGGTCGAAGCACACTGTATTAACTCTTTGTTCTCCACTCTCTCTCTCTCTCTCTCTCTCTCTCTCTTCCTTTCTCTTTTCTTAGATTATTTTATATACGTGTGTATGTGTGTGTCTCTCCTATCTCTCTTTTTCTTTTTTCTTAGAAGATTATTTCATATACGTGTATATATATATATATATAGACGTATATACAATATATACAGAGTGTCCCAGAATTGCCGTACAATCTCTCGTAGGCAGGTAGAAGGAGTAAAACTGAGTCGAAAAGTCCTGAACCATTTTTTTCTATTATTTATAATAAAGGAGTAATTATTAAGTAAATCAGGCACTCACACACACCAGGCGCGCGGCTCACTGACGCGCGCCTGGCTAAATATCTGCGCTGATTGGCCTGATTTACTCAATAATTACTCCTTTATTATAAATAATAGAAAAAAATGGTTCAGGACTTTTACTCCTTCTATTTGCCTACGAGAGATTGTACGGCAATTCTGGGACACCCTGTATACATGCGCTTTCTACATAGAGAAAATGTCTCTCCTTCGCGCTGAATTATCTTAGATTTTAAATTACATTCGGTCGAAGAAATACAGCGTGCATAAATATTGGCACATATATATGCGTAAACTCTATTTTATGGATAAATAGTCTGTTACGTATGTTTAAGTAGTATATTTGTGTATAGTCAGACGAAAGAGAGAGAGAGAGAGACGCATCTTCCCTGCAGCGCGCGCTTAAAAGATAAACTCAAGGCGAATCTCAAAACGCCGGGATGTGGAATAAATGTGCACTTAAATTTACTTTCACGACCAAGCGGATAGTGTTGTGCATTTGCGTCAACTATTACAAATCTGCTCAATCAGCGAGAAGTTTGCGAAAGTAAACTTCCAGATTGCTCTCAGTATTTTCACGGGAAATTTATTTTCCGCGAATTGTAAGATACAAAATATATAACGCGCGCGCGTTAAACATCTATCGTCAGCATCGACATAGAGATTATTTGTCATCAGACAATCAAAACAATTGTGTTTCGCCCCGTTAAAACACCGCACAACAAGTAGCAAACATAAATTCGATTTTACGAATCGTTACCTCAGTTGCGCACATACATAGGGAAGAATAACAGTAGATGCGGACGCAAACGAGGCGAAAGGCATTCGTGCGCTGAGAGATAGCCAATATAGATACCTTTGCGGAAAGACAAAGCAGTCTATGTCCGTAAAAGATCGAGTAAAGCAGATGTGTAAACACGCGGACAGACAAGACATATTTCCGCACGAGAGAGCGGACAAACTTTAAAAGTACTTTTCGCCACATGATAAACGCACGGGAATAATCTCAAAGTGTTGTGTGTGTTTTCAGAAGAGTAAATACACAAATCGCTCTGAAATATTTTTAAAAAAATTACGATGTCGCGTAAAAATATCTCGCGATATTTACACATATTTTTGCATTATAATTAGAATAGCAGCTCTTATAATCCTTTTTTTTTTTTTTATCAAAAATACGTGTCGCGCCATCCTTCCGCGCGAAGGTCAGGATTTCCTTCGGAGGATTGTCGATAATGCAGTTACCATGCAGCGCGTATGTCGGATCGCTTATCGATTTCGGTACTCACTGACCTATTTTCCAATCGAGCTCGAGGAAGCTTTCGTTAAGGACACGAAACGTTTTCGGCGAGAACACACTTCGCTTTAGATTTCTCTGAGGAAACGACTCGGTGGCGCCTTTTTGACGCGTTATGCTTTTCGATAAAGTATCGACACGAATATAAAACGTCATTTCTCTCATCCGCCGTCGTTATGCTTCTTACACAAAAATTTCTCTTCGTTCTAACCGAGAGAAAAGAGAAATTGTGCGAAATTACGCGTGTACGCAAACAAAAGAATCGCGAGAGCGAAAAACACATTCGGAAGATTTTGGGGAAATGCACATGACCGAGCACACAGGTTTTCATTTTATCCGAGAACTGAAAGATGGAATAAATCAAAATATATGTTAGACGAAGGAAATCGCGATATTTTTTCGCTTGAACATTATTGAATTTTTGATGCCCAACAGATGTTTTGTGAACATATGCTTCTGTGTGACATGACGAGCGGTCGCGATAAAAGTACTTGCGAACAAATAGTTAAGACTTTGTTATTGTCGTTTAAATTATTTCAGAAAAGTGTCAAAGTGCGCATGTGCAGCACTGCATCAGAACAACTGCATGCTTGCTTAATAAGTTCGTGTTTCGCCGTCCTCGGCGGTAATGGTCGATCTTCGAGGTCCTTTGGTTCGTCAAGGACCTCGGGACACCAAGAGCACTCCGGATCGATCGCTGCGAACGATCGACCAAAACCGCATTGACCGAGGTTGTTGGTCCCTGTTCATATATCGTTTCGAGAATTGTATCCCGTTTTCAACGGGCACTTCCTCTATAGTGTGTTTCGATAGTGATACATTTTGACAACCCACTCTTGCGTCAACGTTACAACTGCTGTATAAGTCATTGGCTTAGAAACTGATTTACAGTTGATTGGATCACATTTCGCACGATAAATATATTAAAAGTAACACGCGCACGGATCGTAGACAAAATTAAATTTAATTGACGTCGCTTCGGAATACACTGAAATTATTTTTGACAAAAAACAATATTCCAGCGAACAAGTATAGTTTAACTAAGTATATAAGAGGCCGATACGAGCCGTTCACAGAATGTTAAGCGGCAAACTTGTACGTGTATACATATATATATATGTATACACCTATAACAAGTTCACTTGTAAATTTTTACTTAGTAAATTTTTTGAATTGAAAATTCAATTCTTAAATTCATACGGGATGCGGGGATTTGCATCTCACATATAAAAGACCCCGAATACCTCCCTGACTAATTTTTAAAATATTGCGAAAAAAGTAGAGTATAATTTAGACCGCATTTATTTTGGAAAACGTTTAATTAACCGGGCGCGCAAAAGTTACAAGTTATAATGATCCTTAAAACTTCGACAGAGACGAGATCCGTCATTATGATAATTAAGATGGCCCACTTCGGTAAGCGATACGTGGGTGTGCGAGTGTGAAGCTTTTTCGCAATTAATGTATCCGCATTTTCCATGTAAAATAACAATGTAAATTGAATGTCATTAAAGGTCGCATAGAAAACCGTAATTCTCCAAACAAATAAAATTAAATATAAATCTCATGCAACAATTTTTGTTTATTTTATAAAATTCCATTTACACACTGACTGTTGCACATTTATTGTGTGTCTCTACTTTAACGGAAAAAGTTTTTCAGGTGTTATTTCAAATTACAATCAAACAAACCGGTAAGTCTTTTTTGTTTGTTTTAATCAAATATATATAGAAAAAAAATTGGACGCAAGATCAACAACAAAGAATTTTTATTTAGCGTGGCCAACGTGAAATCGTCAGGCGAGAATTCAGAGCAAACACATTACCATTGATATATAACGAGGATAGCAATAACGTTTCTCTCTTCAAGACTTCCATTTATTTTACGTGACAAATAAAGTAAAACGTAAAATAAATGCTAGCGCCAAAACAAATGCAACGATTGATGAACGCGCGTATGTAGCAAAGACAGCTGGTTGGCAACCTCGAGCAAACATGTGTAAACACATGTAAGTGAGAGAAAACACACATCCAACTCTCGCATTGGAGTGCACCTGGCCACCATTATCGTTAGAGATACCACCAAGCAGCGAAAAAACAAAATCGATAAAGTTCAAACTTATGGATTTTTGTTCCCTGGATTTACGGATGATAATTTTTGTGATATTTTTAATGTTGACGGTCTCGGTGAAGCGAGAGAAGACAAAAGAGATCTTTGATATAAAATATTTCAAGTAATAAATAATATGGAGTAAATATAAAGAATTGTCCTCGGGTTTCTTCGTTGAGAAAATATCTCAGTCAAGACGATAATCTCTCATATTGATAACAACTGCAAATTATTTGATAAATGTGACAGTTTTTAAACATTTCACACACATGAAATCGTCAACAATACAGAGGAACTTTAAAAGTCAAATATTCCACTGAAGATGACTAAAAAATAAAGTAGTCGAAACGTCTGGACGGATTATTTTGGAAACAAAGGAATTTTTTTCCGCATGTCAACTTGCACGCGGTTCTTACTGCCCAATTATTTTTTCTCAGTTAAATAACACATGAACATGTATTAGGTCTACCGGAAAGTTCTGTCCGTTTTTGGAATAAAACAAAGTACAGACGGCGTCATTAATTCGAAGAATAGGCGCGGGGATCGGAAGGCAAGCGGGTCGGTTGCTCGTAGCGCCAACGGGCGCCGTACTAACTAACTAGTAGCAATCCACAACTGGACACCCGATTTTGGGACTAATGGATATTTGGATCAACTGGACTTTTTATGTGATCCCCGCGCCTATTCTTCAAATTAATGACGCCGTCTGTACAAATTTTTCTTACCGTCAATAAACTGTATTAAATAATATAATTGCCATTATTATTAATGATTTCTTGCCAGCGTGAGGGCAATTTGTATATCCCATTTTTGAAAAATTAAGAAAAATTTGTATTTTATTTTATTCCAAAAACGGACAGAACTTTCCGGTAGACCTAATATTTTACCGTAAATCTGTTATAAAAATGTTTTCTATTTTTGTTTATAAAAACTCAAAATAATTAAAATATATTTTTATACGTAAAAAGATCGTATTTTATTACTCGTGTATATAACAATTCCATTTTAATCTATCTCGTAAATTATTCAACACATTCCAATTCCGATCCTTTCTACATAATCGCGCTATTGTTTAGAACATATTAAACGTTGCATTGAATATGCATGACATAAAGACGATTGTCTTACGAGTAATTTGGCGAGTTCAAATCAAGATGTATATATCTATTTGAGAACTCCTGAAATTTAGTCGCATTTTGAAAAGACTCAAAATTAAAGATGATACGTACGTCAAAGAAGAATTTGTAAAAAAAAGTATCATAAAACCAAGAATTTTATTTATTGAACTCTCTACGAATCTCGAAACATTACTAAAGATTTTTGAATTTGTGTTTTTTATTTACCGAAAAAAAAGAGTATAAACGTTATTTTTCTAGAAACAAATGTAACATCTTTTTTTGAATATCATCAATTGTCACTTTCGTTGTGCACACTATTTAGGAGAATTAATTTTCTGGTGAAGAAAACAAAGCGAGTTAATTTAACGTAAAAATCGTGCGCGCGCGCGTGTGTGTGTGTGTGACGTCGTATGATAACCGGAAAATTGTTTATCATGTGAGTTTTTTTATCCTAGTCTTTTTATGCTGTATATCATATGCGGCACCACCACGTAGGCAGGGCAAATCCCAAGTGTGTTGCTCCACCCGCCGACGCCAACCCTTTAAAACCACGTTTCAAACCTGCTGTATCAAAAGCAAGTAGTCACAACGTTCACAATGTTTAGCGAAATTATTCAAAGAGCCATTCATCGTGGAAATGGCGGTCAACCGCAATTAAACTTTTGCGCGGACGATTAAATACTTTCTACACCCAATGAAATATATTTTATACATATATATCAGGTGTAAAAATATAAAATATATATATATATATATGTTTTTCTTAATAAACTCCTTATTTGTTCTTGTTTACCTCGTGTAAACTACTTTTTACAGCACAAACTCAAACCAGTTTCTTCTCTGAACGTCGAATAACTACAATTTAATGCGATGTGATGCACGCCGAGGATACAGACTAGAAGAGAAACAATAGTTAAAGAAGAACAAAGCAAAGAGGAGACGACTGCAGGGGATGAAAATAGTAACAGGAAAATCAGACTACCTGTATGTATGTATGTATGTATGTATGTTTGTATGTACGTATGTATGTATGTTTGTATGTACGTATGTATGTATGTACGTATGTATGTATGTACGTATGTATGTATGTACGTATGTATGTATGTATGTACGTACGTACGTACTACTTGTACTCGGAAAACAAGTGTATATATGTGTGTGTATCTGTGTCGGGATACTATGATGGACTCACCCGCCAGCAACCAGGATCATCTGCATGTTGCATGGAGGCGGCCTCTTTGTCGCTTTTTCGTAGGGAGTACAGTCCGGAGCGGTGAGTCCTCTAGTTTGGCATGCGGTGAAGAGAATAGAGCTATAGAGTAGATAACTAGAGAAACAACGGGAAGGAAAAAAGGTCGCTGCGCGGCCCTGCTCGAAACTCGAAATCGCGAACAGAGATACTACCAACAGGCTTCATTTCCGTTTTTTAATATCGAAATGGCTTTTTCGACTTTTACTTTTATATCGCTGGTTACATTGTATCGTCGACCGCGTGAGCGCGCGGATTTGTTTAAAGTCAATTTCTTAATTCAAACGGTTTAATGTTTGTGAAGAACAATTCAAATAAAAAAAGAGAACTTTTCATTGGAATATTACTTCGGTTAATTTATAAATGACTTTGAGCAGGGCCGAAAAGAAAGAGAAAGATGACAGGTTAAATAGTGAGAAGAAAAGTTTCAAAGTACTCTCTCTAGGAGCAACTAGCGTAAATACAAAATGAAGAAACAAAATAGAGGTTAAATAGGAAGTTAAATAGAAGAATAGTGAAAGAGAAATAAGTAAAGAGAGAGAAGTATACACATGTATAAACAGAATAATTCGGAACTACCAATTAAAAAATTTCGGCGTGACGTGATTTAAGATAAAAATAACGTGATGTAACATAATTGAAAAAAATTAAATCACTTTTTTTGTGTCGTAATTAAACTCCAAGTTTCACTAAAACTTTTCTAGTGACATAGTTAAAAAATCAAATTTCGTATAAAACACCGCTTTCGATACAAAATATATTTCAATATTACAATAAGTTTGACACAGTTTTAAAACCATATACAAGCCAAAAAAAAAAACAAAAAAACAAAAAACAAAAAACAAAAACAAAAACAAACAAATTCTTCCAAAATTTTTGTTGGTACCTCCAAATTTTCCTGTATATTGAATGGCCCATAACAGGATTTCAATATCACACAACTATAAACTTTTTAGATTTATTCTGATTTTAAGATTTTCTACCTCAAAATGTGTTTCGTGTGGATAAAATAAATGCGCAAATTAAAAAAGTATTGAATTGAAATTTATTACACATAAAAATATTACTGTAATTGTGAATTATATATTTCCTCTCGCAAACCACACGTAAACACACATACAGTATATATCATGACTATTACGGCTATTACGACTATTGTAGTAATCGCACAGAAACAAGTATGTTACAGTGTGAACACAACAAAAAAAAAAAACTAATAAACTATCGTAATTACAAAATGTTTGACGTTGCGAGGGAGAAAACAGGAGATAGAAAAAACGATCTCAAATATCACATGCGACCAAACACAATAAACAGTTTCGAGGAAGATCTAACGGGTTTTTACTTAAATTATTTTCTTTCCAAAGTAACGTTACTTTAAAATGTATATGTACACGTTTGTATAAAGATTTCTCAAACTAAACTAGCTTTCAGCATACCGTTATCGCTTACGTACTTTCTTCCTGTTACAGAACATCCCGTACACAGCACGTCCCAAAGCTATCACATTTCCTTTCGCGGAGAGATTCTCTGATTAGTTTGTGTTTGACTTTTTCTTACAGAAAACTTCGAAGGAGCGATATTACCGGCATGAAAAGTTTTTAATGTAAATACGAACAAATATTATTATTGTATAATTTTCTTCGATAATCAGATCTGTGAAATGAAAAAAGTACTTAAAAATTGAAAATAACTTAAAAGGAAATACAATATTGCGCTCGCTCACAAGCAGAAGTTTCGGAAAACACAAAACTTATAAATGTATAATAATAATAGATCAGCTTCTCTCCGAACGCGGTTGAATATCTTCGGTTAATGAGGAAAGTGCAACAGTTTTGGGAAATTCTGTATATATCTAGAAACTATGTAGATAGATAGAGAAGGAGAGAAAAGTACAGCGGCTAACTGGCGATGGCCCAGCAGATCGCCGTGGCGGCTCGCGCTATTGTACCTTCCCGCATGTTGCGTCTAACCACCACCGAGGACGACGTGTGTTTCCCTCACACACACACACACACCCACGCACACACACGTCGCAGGATCTTTAATGCGTCCACTTGTTTATCGGCAGTACGTATCTTTTTCACTGTCACAACGCACTGTTACACATTTGTCAATAATAAAGTCGAGCGACGACGCGAAACGTGTTTCTCTCTTTCCGAGTAAATTCTATCGCACTCTCTCGTAGATTTTCGCGATTTTAAAACCTTCCCCGTTTTAAAATCCACCCGATTCAACGGACGGAATTGTGATCAAAAGCACAAATCAGTCTATTTCTGTCGTTATTCTCTAAATAATATTTGTAACAACGATCTCGACGTGTGCGATCAGATCAAACGTTTTTCTCTTCCAGCGTTATCTTCGATGTTCAAGGATGGAACAAAGTCTGGGAGCGAAGAATGGAGGGATCAGGACGGCGAAGGAGAAAAGAAAACGCTCCGCTTCAGTGATGTCACGCGACCAATGACGTAATGCATAATGCCGCTTGGAAAATCCGTTCCGGTCGAATTCAGGCGAGTCCACCGCGAGACGTGAGATGATCTTGATCCTTGTCCTTAATTTTTTTCAAATCTGTTTTTCATAAAATGATACATGCAAAACCCCAGTTGTTTTCAATTTGTCGCTACAATCGGAGGAAAAAAGTTGTTGCGCCAACTCGTTAATTCGTGCGATCGTATTTGTATATTCGTTGCAAATAAGTATCCCAAAAAAAAGACAAAAGGCATTCCAAACATTTATTCACACGTTTCGCCCAATCGATGATCTTACAAGGTCGTTTGATCTTGCCGTTAGACGGGTCCACCTTTGACCACGTTCCTTCGTTACTCTCACTAGATCTGATTGAATTCGATGTCATGTCAGCACGCGTTCAAGGATCGGAAAAGTTGTGCAGAAGAAAAAAGGACACGAATGGAAATGTAAAGAGAGAGGAATCGAACGAACAAACAAAAATGCAAGTTCTTTTGTGATTTTCTCGGCGAACAGAGTCATGGTGTTCTATTAATTATTGACTTTACATTATTTCCCGCTTATTTGAAAATCTCAGTCTTTACTTAGACATAGTTTTTGTTTTTGTTTTTTTTTTTTTTTTAGTTAAGATCGAAAATAGAGAACTTTAAAAAAAATGTCTCTAGTAAAACCCGACGCGCAGACCGACCGCGTCTCTTTAATCGTACATCTGACTACTGTCTTATTAGAAGAAAGAATCTTTTCCAATAAAAATTCAGATAATAAAAATAAGAAAAATAATTATTAACTAGATAAAATTGAATTAAAAACAGCGTTCGCAAAATCTCTTCAATGTGGAACGCCCATTTAATTACAAGTATCAAAATCCAATAAGTTGAATCACTTACGAGAATTTTAAGAAGTTTCAAACACATTAAGAAATAATTAACCGCAAGTAATATCATCTTAAATATACCGTCTTGCGTATCAAGCTTGTCATTATTATGTGTGCATGTGTATTATACTTCATACTTGACAAGACACATACGACATAACCGGATAAGTTCGATGATCATGCCTGCTACCAGCAGGCGGGTCTATAGGTCTGGTCAAATCATATCTAAAGATCTATTTTGGATCACGATTGTCATCCTGTTCGGATCAACAAACTCGTGAGTCTCTGCCGAGATTGCGTAGATCAAGATCCTTGGAATAGGACGAGGACTCTTAAGGGACGGCGGAGTTAAGGAAAGTCCGGAATAAGATTGAACCACTTGATACACCAATAGCAGACACACGGTATGTTGTTCAGTTACGGCCGGGTCCACCTCGACAACCACGTTGCTGGCGACTGCCTTGCGTAACCTTGTCGATCGCTAAAGCGGAGGGTGCGTGCCGCTTGAAAGGGCAACAGCGCGGGGGAGAAGCGGACGGGTGGGAGAGAAGTCCAATTTAATGCGCGAGAAAGAGGGTGGGAGTTGGGCGATCACTGTCACAGGTCACTACCGGAGTCAGCGCGGAGTAGACTGGTCCACGAAGCGAGCACGTTTCGGCAGCGAGCCCGATGGGTTTCTGAATCGCCGAGTGGTGCGTATCGGGACGCTAGAAGCGACCGGGTAGCTGGTGGCGGGAGGAATGGGTGGTATATGAGAGGGATGAGGAGGGAGGAGAGACGCGGCGACGCGCGTTTAAGCGGCAACTTCAAAAGCTTTGGCGAAGACCACTTTTTAAAACACCGCGAACATCTCGCGTGCGTGGGTGTTTATGAGTAACACACGCAGAGAAAAAAGATCGAGACGTGAATCCTCGGTGGAACGTCAAGATAAAGATACAAGCGAAAGGCGCCGGTCAAGGGTCACCGCAAGGAACCGCCGCGACGTTCCGCGGAGGCGCCACCGTGGCTGCGAAGCTCCCGTCTCCTCTTGCTCTTCCTCTCCCTCTCTCAGAACGGTTGGAGTTGGCCGCGCAATGCACTTCTATGTATGTATGAATGTATGTACGTACGTATATCTCTGTGTTATATGCTCTCGCGTACACGCAACGTGGTTCAAACACGTTCGTGTGAGTGCGGACGAATACGTGTTTGTACGGAAGAGAGAGGTGGAATCCACCCTTTTACCACCCTCACCCCACCCGTCCCGTCCGTGCTGCTGCTCGTGCGTGGGCTTTCGCGGCCATCGAAGTCGATATCCACACCCCCCGCGTCCCGAGCCAGTGACTCTCGTATTATCCTCAAACGCTTCACGGACAGTCATTTCGGGGGATTCCCGGGGGATCCTAACCCTCTTTGTCGATTCAATTCTCTTTCATCGTAATTCGCAACTGTTATCGTCTCTTTCGTCCACATTCTCGTTAACTGTTGCGGAAATAGTCGCTTGCTTTAGTTTCGGCAATTTTCGCAAGTTCTGGGTGGGAATGAAGGGCCTCGATGTGGGACAGATCCGAAATGGTTGCTTATACGACGCTTTGATTTAAGTCATATATAATTGATACGTGTATGTATTTGATTGATTTTATTTTTTTGAGGTGAAAAGAACCAAACGCATTAAAACTTTGAATGTAGGAGTAACTCGATCTGGAAAACATTTATGTGTATAAATAAAAGTTTTGTATTTGTTGAATCATGAAACTTATCTCGACTTGATACATTTACGTGCGATGTTGAAAATCTCTTTTCGATTCAAAACATAGAAAGCAGAACAAAAGCCAAACGACGCTCGTGACCTCGCATATCGCAGTTTTTTTTTTTTTCAAAACACGTGACTTCGAGTTTCGACCGAATATTTTCAAAAGTCTCTATATCTATTTCCCATGCAAAAGATTTTCCGAAAAGAGCTTCCGGACCCGTGAAGCTTCGAGTAAAAGCAAATATGACGTAAAAGCAAAAAGCTGTTTAACCTTCTGATTTCTCTGCCCAGCACAACGTTGAGTTCAACACTCTCGTAATGGAATAAGATTACCCTTAATTCATTAAACATTTAGGTGTGTATAAACAGAGAATTAAAACTTGATTAAATGTTAATTTATACGTTACGTAAGTATTTTTTTACGAATATCCTAAAGGATACAAAATTACTTGTTATGACGGGATACTTATATTATGACAAGATTTAATATCCTAGCAGAGCAGCTCTCTCGAGTTTGCCTAATTTTAAGCATCAATACTTGTCAAAGATGTCCTCGCCGCAGGATATCCCAACCTGACCTCGGATAACGCGAAGCAATTCCCAACGCAACTTAGGAGTATCGTTCAACCGAAGAACCTAATCAAGTGATGTAGCCGAGCAAAGCGACAATATTTCGCTCGCAGGTCCATTTCGCTCGTTGCTATTACTATATTCGATATACCGACATCTTATTTTCGAGCAAACATCATACTACTTTTGAGCAAAATTAATTTTTTGTATTAGCATATTTTTTTCGTTACGTACTTTCAATATCATCAATCTTAAGTGTTGACATAAACATCTATGCGTGGTTCGGGCGGAAAAACAAAAATGTTGTTAATATTTATAACGAAAAGACTTCGAGAAATTTGCCGTTGCAACCCCTGCAACATGGGGTGGCGATACTGAAGAACAAACGGAAACACGCTACAGCACGCCATCCTGCGGAGATCCTTCGAGGCTAAATATTCACATCGCGACTGCAATGACTTTAGAGCTCTCTTGCTTGCAACTGTATCGTCAGAGTTAAAACAGTGTGTTACCTTGCTTTTGACCCCAGAGCAAAAAACTAAAATATAAAAAGACATATTTCTTCACACGTAAAACAATGCTAAATAGATTAGAACGGCAATGACAATTTTCGATCAAAATCTCTACTGTCAATTAATCAAACAGGGTGACACGAAACTATTACCAACCTCTGGTTGTGCCTCGACACGTGGTTTTGCACATAATTGCACCAAATGTAGCGCGTAGTACACCATGATACAAATCTTTCACAAATATAGCTCAATCACTGATTTAGAGTTACACGTGTAGAGAAAAAAAAATCCCTTTTACAAATACAACAACATTCAATTAGTTTTATCGAGTCAAACGGTCAATTTGGCACAGATCAAAGTTGTCAAGGATATACGTGTAATTTGTTACATCACGTTTTACTTTTTTCCACGTGAAAAAAAAAACTTGTCGCGATTTATATTTAAAAATTGCTACTTAAATACGCAAGAGACATAATAATTGTTGAATTATGTTTCGCCGAAATGCAAAAGATTCTTCTTGCACAATTTATACGTTAAGAACGACTGAGACAAATCAGAGACACGAAAAACGACACGCTACTATTTTAAGGGAAGACAGTCATATTTCAGAGACTGTATTCAGTAACGCGTCAATGAGTCGCCAGGAAAAATATTGAAAACGTTTAAATTTTGTATGTTTTGCGAAGTAACTTAAAGTTTCAGCCAAAGGCAAATTGGTTGCGAAGAAGACAAAAAAACGCACATTATAGTTATTTTGCATTCTTTCTACGTGAAAGAAGTTTTCAATCTTTTGAAAATTACAGAATATTGACCACCGAGGAATTAATTGTATTCCTGACGTATTGTTTCCAGTGACAGATACGATGGTAGTCAATAATTCAAAACTCGTGTGTTATACCTGTGTATATCATCGGGTCTGATCAATTCATACCGGTGAGTGACTCGATAGACGACGCATGAATAGCAAACAGAGAGTCTGCACTCCGTCGCGAGCATTAACAAACGTGTATTTCTTCTTCCTTCGTATCGTCTCTCTTCTTTGGCCAGAAAAGAATACGGGCCAAAAGAAGAAAACCTTCACACCACGTAACGATCTTCTCAGACACACCTCGGGAGAAAGAACGGAATATTGAATGACAGATTCTATATTCACGTCGTTTATAAATAGTAAGGCAAATTGATTTTGTCAGACTTCGTCTACGTGATTTCCACAAATTTACATGTTTCTCCTCGAGATCCCAAACGAGAAAACTCGCGCGTACGTCTTTTCCATTCATAATGAGGCTGCGTAAACAAAATTTTCAATTTCTTTATCATAAAATGATAAAAAGAATTATCGACACGGTTTTTTATACACATATATTTTATACACATATATTTTTTATATATATGTGTAAAATATATGTGTTATATATATATTGTGTGTTTGTAAACTTTTCTGTATACTTTTATATACTATATTTCTATATACTAACTTTTCTATATTTTCTATATATATATTTTCTGATTCATAAATATTCTCTTTGAACGAGAGAAAAACTACTTGAAAAGTTTCAAAATACGAAATCTATCGTTGTCGAATCCTGTACAATTTTTTTATCGATTGGAAGCGAGACACGTGAGTGCGCGCGGCGTTTACAAGGCTTCCAAATATTCAGGGACACATGTATAAAGTATATACAGATCATGAACAATAACAGCACACATTGGACGCGTCAAATTGTAACATTAAATCCGGAAATGAGAAAATTGATATTTAAAACAAAAAAAACCGTGAAATGTATGATCGCGTTTCTTTCGCTGAAAATTCAAGTCGAGATTCGCGCGCAAGATTTAATTTATGTTCCGACGTCACAGGCAAAACGAGGATCAGACCGCCACGAAAAAAAGCAGGACACCGTAAAAAGAAACAGAAAAAAAAAGAAGTGGAATCGATCGTGAGATGCAATTAAAAAGAACGAGAGAGAGAGAGATAAAATTTGCTCTTGACGAAGCAATCGCGTAAATCACGAATGAACCGCGGCGAGAAAGAACTTGAACGAACGACGGTACATAAAGTAGAAAGATAGGATAAAATATCCGATATAAAAAGAAGATAAGTCTTCAATCGAGTCATGTAATCTGCAGTCTAATTAAAAGATAGAAAAAAAATCGAAATGTGATTACTTAGTAGCATGTAATTACGTGATGTATATGTAAAACTATAAGTAAATATCTCTTTCAAAGTATAATTGGAAAATTTACATAATACTTCCGTACAAGAGTTTTAGTTAAAGTTGTAAGATATACAGTGTATATTGTTTTTTTTTTTTTTTATTTATTGTTAAATCTTTTTTTGTTTTCTTTTTGATTTCTTGATCGAGATATAATTATACGAAGATATAAGAAAACATATGTAATTCACTTTATTGAAAAAAAATGATTTATTCAAAAATTTTATAATAAAAAACACAGAGTATATTAAAACGTCTTAATAACAATTTGATATAAATTCTCTCGAGAAAAGACTTTTCTTGAATTCGCGATATATCTTATAAATAAGATAGTAGCGTGAGAATACATTTCATTCATATTTATCGATCGATCTAAAGTTCTAATTATTCAAGCCTCTTGGAAATTCTTGATCGTGCAATTGACGTAGAGAGAAAATACCTCCTTTTTACGCAGGAATTTTTTTTTCTTGCTTGAATGAATGAAAAACGCAAATTGTGCACGGTGTCGCGTATTCTCTCCACAAAACATATAGTCTGCGTGTTTGCGAAAACTGTATATTTCTGTATATATTTCTATATTCGATGATCGACAAAACTTTTTTTTGAATACTACCATGATCAAAAAATAACCGGAATTTTTAATTTAAACCTCGCGGGCTTATCGGTTTAGAATTCTGTTGTTTGTGTCACGTTGGCAGCACTGTTACGGACACCCATGCCAAGCTTCTGCTTATCAGCTGTTC
>NW_018020793.1:110397-115147 GCF_002006095.1 Pseudomyrmex gracilis | reverse complement strand
GGGGACTACTTTGAAGGGGACAACTTGAATTTTGAAGAATAAACATGTACTTTTCTTTTTATGAATAAATTCCGGTTATTTTTTGATCATGGTAGTATGTCAACACAGCGGATTACGTATAATAAAGTTGTTACTCTTCGTATCCTCGTGTGTTTTTTCTTCTTAATAATTCTCAAAGTATTTTATAACGGCGCTATTTAATATTTAATTTTTCATAAAAGAATCTGTATACACACTCGCAACACAATTAACAATATTTTGCATCAATATTATTGTTTCGCACGTGCAAATCTTCAATTAGGATCATGCATATACGCATTTTTCAGTGTAAACGTATGTTCAAACTGAATAACGCGCTTTATTGAGTTCTCTGAAATTAGATAGAAAAATCATCGAAGAAGCAAGTCTGTAAAGGAAACACATTATTTCTACAACATTGATCCGCATAATGGAGTTAGAAAAACTATGATACACATGAACGTCTTGTGAGAAATATCGCTCCTTTGCAGACTCGAGAGTTTTCAATTAATAAATTGACATATATACCGTGTATCGGCGTTTTTCTTTTTTCGCAAAAATACACTGGCGAGCGAGCGAAGTCCAAAATTCAATAAAAGGAGGCAGGTTTCCGCAAGACGAGCAATAACATTAGGGGAAAGGGGCGAGTTAGTGAAGGCGTTTATTTTACTTTCCGGTGCTCTCCGTATATATATTGTTACGCGGGGGNCACCGCGTATGTGTCGCGGGAGCCGCCTGAACGGCGTGCGCTCGGCGCGACTGTTCGTTGCCGGGCAACCAGCGAGTTGTGGTATTTGAGAGTCGCGAGATCTGTCACGTTGCGTTTTCGGACGGCTCGTCCGTTTTCCTGTATTTCTAATTGAGATTCCATTGTAATAAAGAGTTTAATAGTAAACCGCGCTCTCTCTCATTTCCGCGGACAAGTGCGCGATCGCGGAGACCGGCGTGAGAGCTGTTTCCGACGCCGCGAGCGCAACAATATATATATATCTTCCACAAGCAGAAGCCAGTCTTTTCGGAGTCAACACACCGAGCAAAGCATTCCACGGGTCGTTTGCTGCGAAAATGCAGCATCGTACCAAGACATCGATATAACTTGGCAGTGCGTGAAAGCTTTTTTTTTTTTTTTTTTGTTCAAGGTGCAAGCCTCACCCATTCCATTCCATAACAGCGCATTCCAAGCTCCGATCACAAAACATGGAGATCGATTTTCAAATTTTTGTTCGCTTAATTTTATCTCGCAATTAATTTTAACACATATCGAATAAAAACCGTTTTACCATGTAACATCTATGGGTAAAGGACATAAATTACACACACAAAAAGTACCTTATATGGAGCGTTATGTAATTTTCTAAAAGCCGATACACACATATTAATGTAATAAATATATATCCTGAGCTTTTTTTTTTTTTTATACGTGTGTCGCTTTTCTACACACTACATGTACACATTTTTTTTTTTTGCTTTTATTTTCTTACTTTTATATATTTCTACGATATATTATATATATGTATATATAATATGTATGTTATATATATATATATATATATGCACACTAAACTTCTCCAATCACATACTTTTCCTTAACTCGACGTTATCATGCTAATACTATAAGGTGCTTAAGGAGAAAGATATTGGATTTATTTTTTCGATAATATATCTTTTTTTTATTATCACATGTAATTCGTACTTTCGTCGCATTGCAGCGGCGGCGGGGATATAACCAGTAAGCGATCCAACATCGAACATCGCAAGCTTGTGTGTGTTTTATAATGCCTTGTGCTGATGGATGTGTCGGGGGATCTCGGGGAGGTCTGTGTCCGGCGCCGAAGGTCACACACGATGTGGGACATACAAAGCCTCTGTGAACATTGTGCATTCGGCATCAGTGGAAGCTGCGTGACAAGGGTAATGAAAACGCCGAGAAATGAAAAAAAAGACTAAAAGAGGAAGAGGAAAATGAGGAGAGGTAAGGTCTTTTCGCGGGATATTTCATATTTAATCATGCTTCAACGCGATCTATCGTGTTCTCGAAATATTCCGTTAAAATAGCGCCTAAATTCGTTGACTCAATTTTTATCCAATAGTCGAAAATAGAACGAAAAAGGAGAGATGCGCGCACGAAAAAGTATACGCAGACGTATATTGATTGGCATGATATATTGAATTAGAGAAAACACGTGACGCGTGTGAGAGCAACGGAAAACTCACTTTACTTTGCTATATACTTGTGTGACATATCGCACAATATATTTCCAGTAAATTTATACAAGGTATACGAGTACACACGATGGATCGCGCGAAAAAGGAAAAGGAACATCGACTTGTCTATTCTACATTGACAGCCCAAATCAAGTCGATATCCTTGATGGAAGTCAGTTGCAAGTAGAATGTAAAGTTACGCGTGTGTGTGTGTGTATATATATATATATAATTTAGTTAAAAAAAAAAAAATTATATATATATATATACTTAAGTTGTTACATTTCTATTATAAAAAAATCTCGATAGTTGTGATTAAAAAAATTGAAGTAGTTGAAACGAAAAATAAAATTGGCGTCAAGAAAATGATTTTAAAAGGTAAGTAAAACTTTGTGTTAACTCTGGAAAAAAAATCTCTCAAACATAACTTATTAATGTGTCAAAGAAGAGCTAATGAATTCCACTTGCAACCAAAGTGATCGGGAGATCAAGAAACATAATAATGAACAAAGAATGATGGGAGGGAAACGGATTAGGCGCAATATATCAGCCGATTTTTCATTGTCAGCCTTTCAATGGATCAAGAGAGAAACAATCGATATATCACAAGGTGAATGCACTCACCGCTGCTTCGTCTTAACGCGACGATAGCGGTGATATTCCGCCGGGTCGTTGGGGTCGAAGCCCCTTCGGTGTTTCGGCGGCGAAGACATGGCGGCCGCCTTCTTAGCTTTGCCGTCAGTCGGATTAGTAGTGGTGTTGACGTTGTTGCAGCCGATGACGGCGCAGACAGTGCCGTTGTTGTTTCCGATATGTAAAGAGGTGAGCGGCGGCGGCGAGGGTGGCAACTGCTGGGCGGAGGGGCAGATGTTACTGCCGGATGATCGCTCCGGAGGGTGACAGCGGCAGCCTGGTGCTGGCGGCTCGCCAAGGACACGTTCCCCGTGACCGACGTGGCTCTGGGGCACCGCGTTCAGCTCGTGCCTGTTAACCCTACCGGCGCCCGGCCCACCCATTCAAACCCGCGATGATCGCCCGCGATGACTCCACCTCTCCGATCTCCGTAGCTGCTCCTGCCAACGATCCCGCGCACCTTTCGCTCGCTTTCAATCGGCGCCGATTCACGGCTCTTCTTCTTCTTTTCAACTTTAGGTTCACCGATCCGCGACACGCTCTGCGGACGCGGCGAATATGACCACGACGAAGGTACCGAGGATGTATTGCCGCGTAGCCGGGTAAGAACCCGGCACGCCGGCTTGTCCAGCCTCATACACGCGCCACCACGACTAATCATCTATCTCCTTTCTCACCCTGACTCGTGCGCACCAGTCATTCGACTTCCGGTAAGTAGATTGAGAGAACGATGCGTTCGATATACGAGGACCAGAGACGAAATAGAAGCACCGAGAATATGACCGAAGTGAAATGACGACGGTTAAAATCCTATGTAACGAAAGGAAAAAAAACGCGCGACAACAACGTGCACGATGACGGCGCCCGATGCTGAGATGCGATCCTACTTCCGTCCCGCGATCACGCCGACTCACTCAACGAGACGCGACGCAACCCCTCGCATCCCTCTGCATCCTTCGGCTGTGATACGCCCCTATCGCCACCGAGCGATGGCAGCACCGTGGTGCGCGTGTATGTGGTACGTTGCAACAAGGTGCGGAAATTGGGAAAGGGCGGCGACGGCTTCTTGGCGTGTATCAAGTGAAACAAGAAACAAAAACTGATCATCACGTAAGACGAATCAAAACATGATGACATGAATCATTGAATTTGATCAAACCGTGAAGAAATCTTATTGAATCACCAGAGTCACACGACCACAACTTCGTCGGCTGCGGTTGAAACACACTTAGTCTTAGTCATTGATAAGTAAGTCTGTCTGTTGAATACGTCAATTGACGGGATATAACGTAATTGGATATGTAGAAATACGATTAGCGGAATAGGCTAGGAAAATCCAGGTGACACGGAAGTTGAGTCATACCGCATGAACACGCTGTCTTCGATTCTAACGTGCCACTACAATCCCATCCCCTTTGCGCCCGCGCGCCATGTTCCTGATTTTCGAAGAAAGCGATTGGTGGCAGCACCGCGTTACACGAGGCGCCAGACTAGTATAGGCGATCAAGAAGGGTTGCGAGGGGATGAAACGCGCGTTCCACAGACTGGAACAGGGGCAGTGGGATAACCTCGATTAGTCGGTGGTAGATGTGCGAACAGGTCGACACGCCAATCTGATAATATGTCACCTTTCTCAGCCACGCACGCATTTTCCCAACAAGTCATAACAAACAATTTTATAAATCAATTTTTTCTCACTTCTTTGCTTTTTTTCTCTTTTACTCTGATTGTAGTAACTCATAATGCAGCTAATAAAACATTTATTTTGGAATAGTAATATTATATTTTTTCTATGCGTAATGCAATCTAAAATTAATAGCATTTTGTTTTAATTGTTAATTAATACACTCTTAAAAAATTTTTTTTATATTATATATATTTGTGGTTTTTGATA
>NW_018020793.1:84394-110331 GCF_002006095.1 Pseudomyrmex gracilis | reverse complement strand
TATTTTATTTTATATTATAATATATGTACTATATAATATATTACAAAACTCCGAAGTTTTAATTTTAAAAAAAAGCAAAATAGTAGATAATTATATTATACAATTATTGATGTCGCGCGATAAGTAGTAACAGTCAGTCACTATTCGTACTCTCACAATATGATATATAATGTAATGCAAGTGTGGTGAATGGCAGCACAACACTGATTGAGAATGGCTATTACATGCGAGACAACAACAGCAACAGAGAGACGTTATGCTCAGTTGCCGAAAGAACCGAAAGTGAAAAGAAATAAACTCCTGGCAGAGAGAATGGGAGAGTTGGCTGGTTGGCAAGCTTTGTAAAGACGCGAATCAAACATGTGGTTGGACTTAACCTGCTGATCGAGTTGGCAATCGGCCAATTTATTCGATCCAAGTTCACTCCTAATTGCAGGCGATCACGTGGAAGATCAATGTGATGAAAAGGATTTTTTGCGACCGTATTTTCTCGGTCAGATCTTGAACTTTTCTTTTGTCACGATTGTCCGTCTAAACTCGCGGACTACGTAATAGAGATAAACATCTATCTGTTCGACAACGCGATAAAGAAAAAGTTGCGGATCTCCAAGCAAAACGATCAGCGACTGGTTTTCTCGTCTTTCTACCGATCTATCGAAAGGAAATCACTAGAGCACTTTCGCCAATAACTGTAAGATGGCGGTGCCGTAAGGCGCCACAACTACCTGGTCAATAGCAGAAAATGAGACTCACCTGGCACGCTAACCCCGATTCAAAAGCGGACGCGACGATTCTTTGCAGTCATGCGTCGTTCTTCTGCACAAAATGTGTTCAAAAATAAAGCAAAATATAAATTTGGGAAAAAAAAAAACATAGCACGATATGCACGAAGTACACGTTTTCTTAAACCCAATGAAAAAAAGATCGTTTCTGAGACAACGCGCGCGTGCGTCAGTCCGCGGTGGAACAATTTTGAGTTTTTTGTGAAAATTTCGAAAACATTTGTAAAAAAAAAAAAAAAAAAATTAAAACGTACGGAATAATGCTTGACACGTGATCGCGACGTGTGAGTGTGAACTCTGAATTAAAAAAAAAGACCAAAGATTTCAATTATTCTTAAAAAGTAGAATAAAGAGAAGTAGAGACCTACAAATAACTCTCAGTAGTACAAAGTTATCCCTAACTACACTTTGCAAGTAAAATAAAGCAAGTGGGACTCGCGAATCAATCTTCTCGATTGTTGTATAGTCGTGATACACTTTAAGGAGATAACAAACATTATATTTTTTATTAAACTATCGCGCAACTAGGTCGTTTTTGATTTCGCTTAAACTTTTGTTTCGCGCGTTTCGCGTCGTTGAATCTTTCTCAGCCTGCTTATGGTTTGATCAAATTAAAAACCGCGTTCAGGGAGGTTATAAGCAAATAGGGAGAGAAGTATATTACTCTCTCTCTCTCTTGTGCAGAGTGCCTACTCAAAGTGACGAGAACGAGTTCCACAAAGACTCTCTTTGACGTACTCAGACTACATCGACCAAAAACTCAAGTAGAAGCAAATAATCGATCAGAAGAGTCTCTTATATGTTAGAAGCTTTGAAGTGTTATTAGCTGTTTGTCGAAGTGAGAAATAAATTTCCTCGATGGCGAAAGTAAATTTTGCTATTCTAATTTTCGCGCGCTCGCGTTCTTTTTTCCTGGCACACACTACTCTGTGTGTAGATATTCTAAGATCAATATAATATCCAAATTGCTGATATATAAACATACTATACACACACACACACACACACGAAAAAAGGTCTCTTTTGCAAAATAAATTCTCTAAAATAAATTTTCTCCTCTTATATTGTTTATCCTTTCCATTTTTCACCTTTCTTATTTGTCACATGTTTCATACGCTCACTTGTGTGCCGTTTGAAGACACGAATATACAAATCTACCAAACACAATCAAACCGAAACACTCATACCAATGATATTTGTCTCTCACGCAGCTTCCACTTTCATATCATATTATTTGTTCTCTACCCACCCGTCGTTACGTGACGGAGAAATCTGTCTTGAAGACAATAACGTGTATGCACCGTGCACGAAGCTTTTCTCGCGAGAGCTTCCGGCCCCTTCGTCTTAGGTCAGCTTCGCGCGCACGTATCTATCTAGCGTGACGAGCGATCGAGTGTGTTTGGTATTCTTTCTTTCTTTTTTTTTTTTTTTTTTTTGAAAACCAATTTCTGCAGACTCTGGTTAATCACTGATGCGAATGGTAGCACGGCGTCGGTATGACTGACTTTCTCTCTCCTGACCCGTTGTGCATGACCTGCACGACTTATGGCAGGCAACCACCCGAAGGCGTATCCGTGGTTGGTCAGCCGGTCGGCTTCCCTTCTTTCTTGCTTCACCGCGATATCGCGTGTGTATTTGTGTCGTGCCAGTGTCGTGTTGTATCATGGAAACGCTCTCTCGTCAACGGAGTCACAAGTCACAGGGCTCGGGCTTTGGGAATTGGAACGCGCCGGTACCGCCAATGAGAGATAATGTATTCGTCTTCGATTTATATGGCAGTTCGATGCGCCGCCGTTAGTTACCGGAGTCAAGTTTGTTTCGCGGAGAGCGAAACGCGCGTTCCAAACGCATCTGCGATCCTTGAAAACTTTGAGAGAAAGAGAGAGAAACAAAGAAATATGATTTTTGTTTGTTGTATTAAATTAAGTACCGTAACAAAATTTATTTAATCTTATAATAGATATCTTTTCTTTCATATTACATTTCTAAGCTTATATTCGGGATCTCTAAATATTTTCTCTCTTATATCTTATACACAATGTTGCACACACACACACACATATATATATATACACAATTATATTAATATACATTATTATTATAAATATACGCAATTTAATGACTCTATTATATAAAACATTACTTTTTGATCCTCATCCGAAGTTCTTAGATCCCGCGCATCTTTGTACGTCTCGTCTAGAACCTAAAAAGGAGGTCATGGTCTGCGGCAATAGATACGGCCGAGAGTAAGTTTCAGCCTGACCCGCTCGGGCTGGCTCAACCTGTATGATCGGCGCGAATGTAAAATATCATCGTACGGTATGTAAAAGGAAAGCATTGGAAACCCTCTCCGCAGGATTGACCGTTTATGGAACGGCGTACCCCCTTGTGGTACGCCGCGACGCACACGCTTCGATCTCTCGAGTCGGCGACCCCAAATACGTCCTGCCCTAGTATTCCAGTGCGGCCGTCGCGTATATGCACGACATGTTATGCGTCGGTGGTGACGCAGGTGATGCGGATAAGATATATCGACACGCCGATATCAAATTTGTACGAGACGTTTCGTTGAAAGAAATTATGAAAGAGGATACACGTATTTGTGCATCCTCGCCGCTATAGGGTCGCAGCAAATATTTTTTGGTTCTCTTCTTGTTCTATTTTAAATACAAATTCTTTCGCGTTTTTTTTTTTTTACTCGATAACTTTGCAAGTTGCCAAATTGACTCGTCGAAAATTCTATACTTGTTCAAAAAACAACGCGAACGAATTCTCGCGATATAATTATTATTACTATCTAAATATAATTTCGCTCGTTTGTTTCAATTTAACGCGCAACGAGTGCGAGTCTCGATCCTCATCTATGAATAAACTCTCGCTGATTTGATGCAATTTTACTTGCGCACCGTTCAAAAACGTCGATCCCTTTCTCTCGAACGCAATAGAAACTACTGGCAAAGTATGCAAATAAATTCCCGCGGAAAAGTGGGTCATGTTCGATATTTTCAAATTGCCGCACGAAATATATCAATGCGAAGTTTAAAGATGCACTCTTTCGCGTATGCGACACAGAAAGATGATATACACAGAGAAGAGAGACCGCGTTTTACTTAAATTAAGAAAAATCGACACCTGTATCCATCCGGTATTGCGCAATTTATAAAATATTGATTCCACTATATTATTGCTTATATATCTTGCTGCTTCTAAAAATAAAAAAAAAATAAAAAAAAAGTTTTAAACTAAGTAAATAAACACTTTACAATATCAATATAATCCGAGAAGTGAATAATCACATTTGAAGAAAAATTTTTAATAAATATTCCGAAATTAATCCGAATTTACTTTCTTCGAATAAAGTTTTTGAAGTGCTTGCTTTATCGACTTCCACGAGCTTGCGTCAGATGGCACGAGCTTGCCAGAAACGAGTTTATCGGACGGTTCGATTTTAGCGTAGCCTAACTTCGGCGAATTAAGCTATTTATGTCGAATGTTTAGCACGTAGACACTGAGAAAAGGTCAACTGGTGAGTGGACCGAATTATAAATTTAATTTTCAAAAAAAAAAAAAAAAAAATGTCTCGCGTAATATTTATAATATAAAATAATTCTTCTTTTTTATACGATATATTTATTGGTTTAAGAATACGTTCTATTTTCGATCTTGCTGCGCCATACTTGCCAGCTGATCTCTCAACAACACATGTCATTGACAACGATCGCATGTTTCTCTACAAAAAATTTTACGTTTTGTTATTAAATTACCTCAAGTAAAGAATATATAACGAAAGAACAAATCCATCCAGGATATTTTGTCGTCGGTCAATACCGAAAAGCCACGTTCTCTCGCTTATGCATCAGATAATGTCTTGAAAGTAGAAAAAATCAGCTAGCAATATTGATTACAAGCTATCACAGTTAAATCTCTCATACTTTTGCCTCGCGTATTGTGGTGTTTCAGCGCAGAAACGCAACTTGTGTCGCGCGCATGACCCGAATAAATAATTAGCATTTGCGGCAAATTACCTTTTCCCACGCTCGGGCGATTTCCGTTTCCGGCGCGGAAACATCCTCATCCCGAGAAACGTGCTTCTGATACCGGCATGCATTGTGAATCTTCAATTATTAACACTTCGAATTACGCAAGCCAGTCTCCTTGGCACAAAGAACCATCACAAATTGTTTGCGCATCAAATGTTCATTTTCAGCTCTCCGAGCACGAAATATCACTTCAAACTACATATACACGCAAGAAAAAAAACAACGAGTATATAAAATTGTGCAAAATTGTTGTCAATCTCAAAAATTCAAGTCGCGTCATTAATCAACCGCATCGATTAATTCCGAAATTCCGAAATTTCTCCACTTCGTACATGCACGTATATATCACACATGCGCATATATCACTTCTTTTAATATCATGATATATAAATTCCTCACCAAACTTGATTCGCACTTGAACACATGTTAGAATTTATTACCTAATCGAATTGTCTCTTTGGATCGTCTCTCTCCGCTCATAGTTTTTGTCCAATCGTAAAATATCGTTTTTCGTCATTTAAGTAAATTGACAGCGTTTGTCATCGGAAGTGACGCGCAATGCTAAGCACAATCTTACGCTCTCGAAAAAGCGGTGTACTAGTGGAGACACTTTCACAGATGAGCATCTCGATGTTAAAAATATACCGCGAGTCTTAGTACGCTTCCGAATCGACAATTCGCCTGAGTTTCGGCTAAATGCGAATTGCCTCTCTATCGATGGTTGATAATTAATAACAAGATAGAAAATTAATTTATTTTTGAAAAACAAAAAGAAGAAATTTTACTAATTTTTATGTTAAAAATTATTATTCTTTTAAATATTCACAACACATAGAGATATAATTTGCTCACTCTGATCTTCCTCTGTGTATAAAAAAAAAAAACACATCTGAGCGCGATATACAATATTTTTTATCCGTATTATTTCTATAGAGATGGTCCTTCCAATCAACCGCGACTCGTAAAAGCGACTCAAAAAGATTCGCGCGATTTGTCATTCATCTTCTGCTCTCGTTTTCCCCACCACGCGCTCGTCTAATTCTATGTATATCTTCTCTGTCCTTAATTTCGAGTGACAGAGTGGACCGAGCCGGCCAACAAGATCTTCCAAATTGCAGGAATCGACCGGTGACGCCTTCGTGCGATTGATCGCAGTGAGATTTAATTAATTTGATTCGACAGCAAATGGGCGATCCAGCGAAGCGTGAGATGCGGAAAACTCGGATAATGTTCACAATGAATCGGGACATAAAGGTTGAAACGCACAGTTATATCAACTATATTTGCGAATAATCGGTTTTTTATTATTGTTTTTCTTTTTTTTTTTTTGGAAAAATTGTTAATCGAATATCAACAAAACGTATTGTACAACCGTAATTGCCGCGACATTGCGCGGTAAAACTTTTTTTAACGATTTATCGATTTTACAAATGAGGCAATATGCGTTGTAATAAATATGTTATAAATACGTGTGCATTTTAGCCCCACGCTTATCGTGTATACCGCATCAAAACCCAATTATCCGACGCGGAATTATCCGACGCTTGCAGAGAAGTATTTTGCGGGTCAATGTAGCTTCCTAGAGCGCGTTTTCAATGTTCATACCGCGGTAGACGGAATGACAGTTGGTATATTTTGGAAACGAAGGTAATGCCTGCGGCCTGGGGAACGGCTAAACAACGATTAGGCTGCCAGCCAGAAATTGCAGCGAGTTAAGAAAGTATTTGCATACACGACATACACATCTCGTCTTTTCCGTTATATAAATATATTTTCTTACGGTTCTTACAAATTACAGCGCTTTGAATTTTGCTTGGGAAAGTAACATTCCAATCGATCATCCGGCTGTGTCATCTAACGGGATTAAGTAACACACTTTGTTTGCACGATGAAAGGGACTAAATCCATCCAAGTAGGACTGATCGTACGAGAGATCAATAAAAAAAAACGTTATCGACTGTAAAAAAGAAACAAATCCAAAAAAAAAAAAAAAAAAAAAAAATCGATCGTCCACTTTACGCACTTGGCGCAATGCAGACCAGTGTAAAGAAAGCCGCGAGAGCGCGGATACGCACGCGTAAGCACGAAATTGCCGCCGCAATCTCCACCAGGAGCAGGAAACTCGGAATTTAGTCACGTGTGCACGTGGATGATGACGTTAGCCGGATGCGGTCGTCGCGATCGATCGCAAAAGTTCGAGGTGCAAAAGTAAAGCTTTTTCACGCGCGCGCGCGCGCGCGCGACAGATCTTTTATTATTTTTATCCGAAATATATGGAGAATATGTGGAAATTTCTCACGTCAGATATATAGTATTTCCAGGTCAAATCTCGGATCGTTCGATTTTCACACACAGGTTTTTGTCATATTCATCGAATCGTATAATAAACATCGTGTTTACCGATGATAAACAAACGTAGCGTTAATGTATCGCTCTTGCGTATATTGCGCTCCGGGGCTCTTTTATCTCATATTCATTTATTATTTGCTGAATAATTAAGCTCGCTGATCAATAATAAAACAGCGCGCTGCGTTAAAACCCGTCGTTTAAATATTTGCAACTTTATTTACAGAAATACAAGAAAAAAAAAAATAAAATAAAACTGAAAAAACATTTTCAAAGAATTTTCGTCCGTTAAATCTGAGAGATTTGTGTTTACATTGTGTTCTTCATTCAAATTTCTTACACGCGTCATTCGTGTTACAATGTAACGCAAAAATAACGAACGTGGACGATTACACGGACAATCTTTCCAGAGGGGATGCAAGAGCGAGTTCAAGTGCGAGATAAAAAGCGCGCCTTTAGCGAAGAGGACGAAAGGGAACGCGAAGCGGGGGCAGAGCAGCGCGCGATATGTCGCAATGCGTCTTGACGTCACCGACGTCGCTGCTGGTGGGATACGGGGGGGTTGGCGAGCGAGAGGGTAGGGGGTTCACGGGGGGGGGGGGGTTCATCCAGATACACGTGCATATCGCCAACGAGCTACTGCGACGAGCCATCTGTCGGCTATCGCAACAAAGTGCAATGAAAGCGCATCCAACATTGGTAATCCGACCCTCTTGCCACGGGGAGCATCGATTTAATCGCAATAATTGGATCAGTTATTTGAGAGATAAATGTGTAACGCGCACATCCGCGCACCATTGAGAAACAGTGGTTTTTTGAACAATTATTCCGTATTAATTATAACGTTGTAATTGTTTTTTTTTTTTTTGTTTTTTTTTTTCAAGCGAGTTCAATGCAACAACGCGCAAGTTGAAATTTGCCCCTGCAAATAAACAATATTTACACTCACAGAGAAAGGAAAAATCCACGAGTACAATCACTTCCTGTTCTACGTCAACAAACGGGACAGCTGTGAAAATTTTTAGCAAGAAATTTTTAACTTCTCTCTCTATAATGTGTCCACGTCTAATCGTAAGTATGGGGGTCGTGAAGTTCAATTTCTTTCTTTTGTGGAAAGAGTGTTATCGCACTTAATGAATTGCCTGAAATTGACATACCGGGGGTCAAATTCTTCCGGCTTATTTGACACACGTACTTCGTTAATCTCATCATGCGGCGGGGGGGTCTTAATATTCGCGCGCAAGAAACTGGCGTGCCTCAAAAGAGGAAGGTAAGGAATAAGAAGAAACGAGACAGAATGAATTATTATCGTCCTACATCGCGGCATCCAAAGACGTTTATCCTGTGGAATTACGATCGTCAAAAGTTCACGGGGAATAATGGCGTGCAGCCTCGGTTAAGATCGATGATCTCGCTCGTTTGGAAACTTCCGCGAATGCCGAGGCGCTTAACGAGAATTCAAAAGGGTTTGTGAGGGTCGTCGTCGCGACCGTTAAGTTAAAGGACGCGATGCTATTTCGGTCTCTCGTTCTCTTATTCGTCGCGAACAACGACGAACGACGAGATTTTTAGTGTCATTTTGCTAAGAGAGACGCTAAGGTCGACTCTACGTACAATGGCGCACGGAAACAATGTATGATTAATTATCAAAACCGTTGCGCGTTTTTTCGAATATTTGGTGAAACCTTGTAAGAGAGAGAGAGAAAAAAAACAATAGAAAGAAAGAAATAATTGATAATAAGTATAGATAAATATAAACAATCAAGGTCTGTTACGAGCTTTAATGGATCTTAAAATTTAAATTAAAGAAACAAAACGCAGAGAAATAAAATTAAAATTACAAATAACAAACGTTTCGGCTCTTACTTGAGACCTCTTCAGTGTAACAAAGATAAATATAAATATAAGTAATCACGTCATATCGCAAGATTCGCAAAAAGTAGATGAAGAAATTGAAACGAAAGAAATTGACAATTAAATTTAAAAAACAATAGAAAGAGAGAAATTTGATAATTAAATTTCTCTTTGATTTATATTCGTGTGTTATTTAGGTATTGATATTCAAAAAAAAAAC
Source organism: Pseudomyrmex gracilis (assembly GCF_002006095.1). NCBI lineage: Eukaryota > Metazoa > Arthropoda > Insecta > Hymenoptera > Formicidae > Pseudomyrmex > Pseudomyrmex gracilis. Next base: position 101,089 of record NW_018020793.1, on the reverse strand, counting down.
GGAATTTGTTTTCACGCGCAAATTGCCAGAGAAATATTCTAAATTGCAAAATTAAATTTTTCTGCTTGTATACGCTGTGCGCAATATGTTTGTAAAATTTTATTATGCAAAAAAATGAGATGTTCTATTTTATATAAAATTTAATTATCTAGTCTCATGCTATATGTAGATAATACAGATTGAAAAAGAGAAATAAACCACTCGTTTACCTCAAAAACGCATCAAGTATATAACAGGCTGTTTGTTTCGCGCAGAAACGAGTAGATGGCTCCACTCATGTCTCGCAACGAGGGTGCAACACGTGTATTACCCTCGCGCGATCAATGATAATCTTGTTAGCAAGCGTAAAATTTTAACATTGTTCACAGAGCGCGTCCGAGAGATTCCGATATTTTTATCATATAAATTTACTTTCACATCAACGCATAAATAATAAATACTTCATTCGTTTTTTAAGTTAAAATAACAATTCGCATTATTTTAACATTTACGCAAGAGAGAAAAATGCTTGTACAAGTTAGAATAATTATTCAAAAAAATTTTTAAGCTTATAATTACTATCTCTTTTTTTTCTGGAGATTCACAGTTGTTCAATATGTTATCAGCTATATCAATAAGGTTTTCAAGGGGGATGAACTTCGAAATACATATCTCCGTCCGAGCGTAAGGGATTTACAATGAAAATTCCTGTGGCGTCAAAGAGCGATAGTGATCGACCCTGTAAACCGCACAAGCCAACGTACGAGCAACAACCTTTATACCCCTTGTGATTTATCACTGTACGCGTGTGCGTGTTGGCTTTGCGGAGTATGTTAACTTGCTTACGCTCGTCGAACAACCACGAGCTCTGGCGCACACACTCTATTGATTCATCACGAAAATCATGAATGAACGTGTAATCTCTTCGACGTCCGAGCGTTTGCCGGACTTTATCGCGCGTTGAGGAGACAAATCGCTTATGGCGTACCAGAAAGAATAGCAAAACTCAATTATGAATGAGATTCGCGTCGTTTTTACGTGGGTGCTTAATTTGCGTCTGAAACTCGTCTCGAGAAAACGTCAATGTCAATTTGTTCGCTTCATCAAGATTATTGAGATTAAAATAGAGTTAAAAACGCGTACCCCAACGAGAAATAAAAGTTGCTATTTCAATTTGTTCGTTCGTTCGTTCGAATATCAATTACGTATATATGCATAATTATCGTGTCTAAAACGCACTACAAGTAGTTTCCTTAAATAGATGATTTGTGTCCGCGTTTAATTCGCTGTATATTGCACATTTCGGTTAAAGGGACATCAGACTGTCTACTACTATCAGACTTGATGCAGCCGTGTGTTGTACGGTATGCGCGAGGAAATCAAGTTAACAGGAGTGAACCTCTCTCGGGGATTTCCTGTAACGACCACGTCGACAATGATGAAGACAATGAGATGATAATACCCAAGTGGCCCGGCGAACAAAATTCAGTAACACTCAAATCTTGCTTCGCTTATTTCAATAATAAGATTTTTTGTTGTCGCAATTTATTAAGAAAAGAGAAATTATTATATCAATTATTATATTAAAAATTAAATTAGAAGGTCAAATTCAAGCATATCGAAAGGATGTTTTAATTAATCCATTACATTACAATATAAAACGCTTTAAAAATAAAAAACGCTTAAATAACATTTCATTTCGTAATATTTCGACCCTTACTTGGGTCTTCTTCAGACGTGAAAAACAAAAAAAAGTCAGAAACGATGATCCGAACGTACAAAGTCAATCAGCACGGTCATTCTCAGCACAAATATAAATAGATCGGTTTACCTTATGGATGGTAGTCTATAATAATTATATTATTATTGTTATATAATTATTATATTATTATTATTATATAAATATATCAATATATTATTACATTTCCGTATTGTTGCTTATAAACTGCTTTTTTGTTTCATAAATTTGTTTTTTTTTTTTGCCTTTCTTGTGATCGCAATGAAACTTAATTTTCATTGCAAAAATGTTACGTTAAAACTTTATATAAAAACTGCGATGTGACAGAGATACGTTTTAAACGATCGAAGGTATCGTCACGTCACGTCGTCTATCATGCAAATCATCACGACATACGTTGATTGCGAGCATGCCATGTCGATCGTTCGGGCTCGATCCACGCTCAGAAGTTTCGTACACGCGACTACATATTGACCAGAGTATAGGCGGAAACACGGAAACTTTCTGCCGAGAGCTTGAATTCTGTGCGCGAATATCTCTCGCGCGCATTTGTTTTATTTTATGAATTATTTCAAAATTTTTTTGAACATTTTTTGAACGCGCCGTATTTATATATTTCCGAATTTACAACGCACGAGACGCACATCTGCAATTTTGAATTTTTGCACTTACCAGCCTTACTTGCGCCTCCCTTTCTTTGCTTTATTTTTCATATTACGCTAATATCTGTTCCGTTGTTACGGAACGGACTATAATTGTAGTCATCAAAGTGAACTTCAGGCATTATACGGTCTAATAGAAGGACCATGTGCTCTCCGTCACATCGTGGCTTTCTGATTCGGCTATCCGTTAAACATGATAGGTAATTATCTCCACGGAAATACGATATCTTTGCCTCAGCGAAAGTGGAGGATAAAGAAATAGGTTAATTAACGACAATCCCCACATAATTGAACGATCTTATCGCTCGCTCGAGTAAATCGTTCTTCCACATACTCTTTTTTTTTACATATGCACGCTACGATTTTTTGTTCAATTAACTTTTTTCCGAAAAACTGCACGGCTAACAAAACTAATGTTTCAATTTTTGTTGGACACTTTCCAGAGAATCAAGGTCGGCCGGGAGCAGTTGAGTGAAAACAACCAGTTTGCCGGAATATTAACCGACATTTTTTTTCGGTTCATTTTAACGAATGTTATCTGGCGAAAGAAATTAACGAGCGCCTTCGAATAATAAAACGCGCATCCATCACGCGGTGACAAACGTCGTTTTGAACGAAATAACACAGCTCATAAAACATTCTCGTATATAAAAACGATTTTGCATATCTTTGGCGAGTCTCGTTTCATTCTTCGTTAAGCATTTAATTGCTTTATATTTTATAACGAAATAACTTCTCTAAAATCACCCACAATTGCTGACAATAAAGAAAGAATTAATAACGTTGTCTACTTGTGACGAAAATATCTGTTTGTCGTAACATTAGCATTACAAAAACTATTGTTTTTTTTTTCTTTTTTTTTTTTTGTTTTTGTTTTTTGATGTAACAAGACAACTTTTTTCACGGAAAAATTTTCGATAAAAAGATCTCGACTGCAATTTGATACAAAACTCTGCGTTACTTTCAAGCATAAAAATCATAATTACTTTTATCCTCTTTTTTACATAAATATGGTTACGGTTTTTTTCTTGAATGTTACGGCAGTCTTAATTGCGTGAAAAATTTCGCGATAATAACGTGTGAGAGATATCAGTTAAAATTTATTACAATAGCAAGTGAAACGGTATATCATCTGACATTTTATCTCTTTTAATTATCTAAATATGGATTACACGAACACAAGATAGTAATTAAAAGTTGCAATGACATAAGGCACACGTTTTAAATGTCTCTCTGTTCTTTATTTAAAAAAAGAATTATATAAATTATCGTTTTTCTCTTGTCTTATCTTTTCTCTTTCAGGCGAGTCACACACATCTATTATTATATTTTTTATCTACAGATTATCTCTGTGTTAAATTTTTCAACACACAGGTGTGCGTATCGGCGGCGTATCTTTGTGAAAAATCAGTTTTTCTTTTTTTCTCAGTCACACCGCGCACGCACAAATACGGAAATGCGTGAAATCCAGAGAGAACTCTACGCGATTCACGCGGCAATAATTAGCGTGCGGTGCTGCTTTTTCTCGAGGCGTGTAATCACCAATAATAACGTTACACGCGAACGTAGCAACACGTGGCACATTATAACGTTTCACGACCGGTATACGTTCTTTAAAGTCAAACGGCGGCGGCGGCGGCGGCGGCGGCGGTGACCGATTTGGCAAGCTGCTTCCTGACGCCCGCGGGAATGGCGACTCGAAGAATGGACAAGGAGTGTAATTGGATTAACCTCGCCTAACCCCTTATCCCGACTACTCTCCACTCTTAAGTCTCTGAGACTAGGAAACTCAAGTGACCGCAGTCGGAGATGTCAGAGGAGATTTTCGTCTCAGGAAAAGCTAGTAGCAGGCTAATCGAAAACCTCAATTCTTTGTGGTGAAGGAAGAAAACTTTTGGATCTCATTTGAACTGCTTTTAAGACGAAAAGGAAAGAAAGAAGAAAAGAAAGAAAGAAAGAAAAAGAGAGAGAGAGAGAGAGAGAGAGAGAAACGTGAAGAATAATTGATGTTTCTTGCTTTCCACGTAATTGTATGTTATTCGGAATCAAATCGAATAATGCGTGCTTATAAATATCTCTTCTCGACGATATTGCGCGCTCCGCCCGTCAAATCTTATAAACGCGTGTAGTTATTTAGAGTGAAGTAGAGCGAAGTTAATTGGACCCCACTTGGTATATTCAAATTATTAGAAATCTCCATACAATTGACGATAGGTTAATGAGAATTGATTTGAAAGATAACATATAGTGACTTCAAGAAGTATTGACACACATTTTAAAAAATATTTTTCTATAGCGAAGTGATGTATTAATACAAAATATGTTTATTATTAATAAATTAATAATAAACAAGAAGTTTTCTTCGGGCTCTGTAGTATTAAACTAACGAATGAAATAAATTGGGTTATGAGAGCCGTTTTGCAGGATGTTATGCAGAGAATGTGCTTAAATATGTATATATGTATATACACATATATATGTCGAAATAATTTTTTTCCTCCATATAGGATGCTGGATTTGCATCACGTATATATGAAGGATTCCGTATACCTTCCTAACTAATTTTTAAAATATTGCGAAAAAAACTCCCCAACCAGGAGTCGAACCTGGAATCTCCGGCTTTCCGGGCCGTCGCCTTCCCTGTTAGGCGAAAAAAAAAAATTATTATTTCGACATATATATGTGTATANATATATATATATATATATATATATATATATATATATATATTTAAGCACATTCTCTGCATAACATCCTGCAAAACGGCTCTTATAACCCAATTTATTTCATTCATTAGTTTTATTAATGTTATTATTAATGTTTTATAATACACAGGAAGCAGCGAATTTTTGCAAAACTCTCAATATTGTAGATGAAGCAAAAAAAGAAAACCAAAAATTATATACTCAAAGACCTATATTCGGCACATTTGCGTGTTTTACTTAGAAAATACACAATTCTCTGAAAGTTTTTTTCATACAAAACAAGTTTTTAATATTGCATTCTAGTCATCTCGCAAACACGTCGATGTACACGAACATTTATCTTGAACATTCGTAATTTCTGCGATGAATGTTAGATTTCCCCAATTCCATTACACGACATATCGATCTCAAATCATTTATATCCATTATTATTAAATGTAAATGTGCTAATACTTTTTTGTGGACTCGACTGTATTTATCTCAGAAGACGTAAGCATTTATAAATCTTTAAAATATTGCGTACATGAATAAAAATGTTTGAGCACGTGGCTAGCAACCGTATTCCCGTATAAAAGATATTGCTACGAAACCTCAGAACGATCCTCGAATCGTTGAGGAAGCCAAGGGAACTGTAGCGCTGAGAAAAAAGAAGAAGAAGAAAAAGATAAAAAATATATGTTGAGAGAGAGAGAGAGTGAAAAGTTAGAAAATGGGAACATGTTTTCGGCCATCCCGAAGAGTAAGTTGAGACAAAAGTACGATCGTCTATTAAGAGTTATATATTATTTAATAACAATACAATTAGATGTATTAATCAAATCTTTATAAAAGTTTTTATCTCTTATTTATCAAATACGTAATACTTATATCCCACACAGAACAAAACCTCCCTTAGTTATCTATTAGATATATCGCGTGAAGCTATTGACATCTAATAGAATTTTTGTTTCCCGTAAATGTAAAATGTGTAAAATGTTGTACTTAACAAAAACAAAAATTTCAACGTCTTGTAATAAAAAATTAAACATGAAATATAATTGTAAAATCGTTAAAAATGAAAAGTAAAAACATTAAATTATTAAAAATAAAAAGGCAATCTCTACAGTCGGAAACAACTTTCACATGTGTGGTCCAACTAGTCCAACATCGATGTCGGTTGAAAAATATTTGTTATAACTAAAATCTCGTAAATAAAATAACAATATAAACATTAAAGTTAAAAAATACATTAATGGCTTATGTTAAAAAAACTTTCTTAGGTTTTGTTAATTACTATAATTGCCACGTGTAAGCCCCAAAAAGGACAGACATCCATAATAATTTTACTTTTGGTGCAGAAAAACGCTCATGTTCACCCCATGACGGGCTCGGACGGCGCATAGACGTATAATATATAGACTGCGCGTTCCCTACCTTTGCCATGTTAAAAAAATGTCTTCAACGTTGAGAGAGACAGCTGGTGTTGAACAGTAGCCTCATCTTTGTCTAGCGAAGTAGTGGGGGAAAAAGTCTTCGCTGATTGATAGAATAGTAATGGAAAAGTGGGGATAGAAAAATAGTGGGGGAAAGAAGAGTGAAAGAGATTAAGGGGTAATGGTAGGTTAGGTGGTATGAAACAGTAGGCCCTGATCCCACCACAGACATTGATAGACAGAGAAAGAGTTACTGTTCAAAGTATGTTGTCTCTCTCAACGTTGAAGACATCTTTTCAGCCAAACGCGCAGTCTATATATTATAGGTCTATGGAACGGCGTGTGCAACGCAGTAGTAAGTTGACAGCACATCAGCCATACTGGCTGGATGTGCGTAGTTAAGCTTAACTATTTTTGGACTTTTTTCGGTGTTTTTTACACCGATTTTTTAGTTTGTTTGTTATTTTAACGAACATGTAACTCCGTGACTTGGTGTTGAGTACCCAAACCACGGTTTTAGACCTAGAAATACGAGTACGTAGAATGGCATGTGGACTTGCGTTGTAAGTTCATCATGCCGAGGGACACTTAACAAATAAATATTCGTGATCGTGTGTAGTACATGTGAGTCATAAAATCTTGTTTACAACAAAGACATAGCCTACTTTCACGTGTTTTGTTTACGGTGTTTGAACACACCTTATCAAAGACTGGCCATTACCCAAACCCCTCGGGGGTCGGCGCCATATTAGCAAAGAAGAAGAAGAAGAAGAAGCAACGCAGTAGCTCCGAGCTTTCTTACGCAAGCACCAACATACATGTCCATACAAATTTTTCGGTTTTTGAGATATTTCCAAGTCCCAACTTGCCTACCGGCCCAACTGAGACTTTCTCTCCACTCTAAGCGCTATTATTATTTGCCCGTATAACAGAGAATTATTGATTCCCTGTGTGTTAAACAGTTCCTCTCTCTTTCTCTCTTCGAGAATATATTGTTCGTCACTCTACTTTTTTGCTACTATTACCGGAGGAGTAGCTTCGATTACGCTGTGATTCTCATGCTGCTGAAACCGAGGCGGATTATGCTATACGATCCGTGACGATGCGTCAATATTAGTTCACCGCGACGCCACTTTGTACACAGCCTACTTCCCGCGGGAAAAAATATAAAGGCTATTGAGTATCCACTCACACATACATCGCGCGCATACACGTTACCTCACACAAATGTTATTATACTCACATTTATCACGAATAAAAACGTGTGTGTGTGTGTGTGTGTACGGTGTGTTTGTGTCCGTATACACGGGCTGTCAATTCGCTCTTGCGCTAAAACGTCACGCAACTTATACCACTCGGCGGTCGCGGATTAGGCTGTTTCAACGCGCACGATGGACGTAACCGTTGATAAACCGTGCGGAATGTTTTGCGTGAAAAAGTATCAGATATCGAAATACAATTAAATCAATAGAATAACATCAAATCTCCGACAAAAATGTACACGTATTGCGAATTAAAGTCTCTAAAAGTTTGCTCCCCAAACAAAAGTTCGACCAATTTCGGAGGTTTATCGAGGAAATCGGTTTAATTGCGAAATGTTAAATTAAAACACAAAAAAAATAGTCACACAAACGAGAAAGTTCGCGTATCAAGTGCCGCATGTTTCTCGATATCAATCTAGATGTATCGGATCATTTAGCGACAACATTCCGCTCGGTTGACACGAAACAAAGTTGCGCGGGAAAAAAGTAACCTAGAAAATTTTTCTTTTGAAAAAAATCGCAAGCTCTGCTCTCTCTCGCCGTACAAGAGATGGTTGTAAAAACAATTAATACAAAAAATCGATATATATATATATGTTTGCGACATGTGTTTAAAAATATATGTTTACAAATCCCGCGGCGCAATTTTTCTCGTGATTTTGTTAAACTCGAAAACGGACATTATATAATTATTGTCAAATAATATATATTACGGATATTGCCACGAAAATAAACTCGATAAAAGTCAAGAACGAATGCGAAAAGAGCTCCGCAGGAATCGACGAAGGAATTCGTCCGAGTATTCCTGACCCATCGAGAGAGAACCAGGCTCAAACTTAATATTTAAAAGCACACGTTCATGTACGTACACGATGTATTTTCTGCGCGGCCAAGAAACGTGGGCATGAATAGATAACAAAAAAGAAATAAAAAAAAAAAAAAAAAACGTTTCGACTATTTTAAATTTTTTCGACTATTTTAAATCTTTTACTTTGCGATCTTTTAAGCGAGAAAAAAAAACCACGCAGCGGCAGAAAATTGTCTCGTAACGTACTTGAGAATTTCTCATTCTCATATACGTGAACAACATTTAATGTCTGTGTATTAATGTTCTCTCACGCGCTTAACGAAATGACAGTATATAATACAATAGACTTTGTTCTCTATTCACATATATAATATACCGCGCTTTGTATATATATATCTTGCGCGACATGCGTAGACACGGTCGATAGTTTATAGTCCATCGCGAGAAGTATCCTATGAGGATAAATCTACATTTCAGGCAGTTGGCCAAGCAAAAAAAAACACTTGTGCGAATATCGATGACGTTGTCGCAACTCGAATAGGTGAAGAAACGAAACAAAAAATGAAGCGAATATCAACAAGAAGAGAAAAAAAAATATTATTTATTATACCACGACGGATTATCTGTTCGAATATATAGAGATGTGCATAAATTATGCAAACAGGTTGTTAACTCGCAGCGCAAACGTTTTATCACTTGCTCGCATTGTTCGAAATATCAAAGCCAGCGCTAAAAAAAAAAAGAAAAAAGCCGTTAATGATTTACGAAAATGAGGAACTTGTGCAGCTTCACAAAGAGAGTTACAAATTTAGCAAACCGAGTCACCTTAAACGACCATGTTTATTTTTAAAACCGCTGGGATAAAAAAAAAAAAATAAAAAATCTTAAAATCTTACATGTTAAAATGTTATTGTGTAAAAATCTAAAACATTTTTACATATATATTTTTAATTAGTAAGTATTTCTGCAAAACTAATTGAGAAAAAAGTGAAAATAAAAAATCTTCGAATTAGTCGAATCGTTTTTGCGAATCTTGATTAAAGAACATCAAATGTTCCGTATCGCTTCGAAAAATATATATATATATATATATATGTCCGATCTATCATATTTGCCAAGATTGATCTGACGTGCGAATACATTCGTTACCTTGTAATGCAATATAAACAAACTCTATCGAACTTTTCCCCACTTTGCTGCTCGTAGGATTTACGGAAGACACGCAGTCACGGACGACGTTGCAACCGCCGCCTATGCAGTCTATTAAACATAGATAGGAGTACCGCATTGCCGTGAATCGGTGCGAGGTAGTGTTAGAGGTTTGTGCTGTGCGCCATGCTCGGGTCTCTTCCCTACACAGCAGCGGTTCTCCAAGAACCAAGCCGGAACCATTTTCTCTTCAAAACGCGACCCTCCAATTCCTACGTACTATCCTCATTGTGCCGAACTTTAATTAAGGGAGAAACTAATTGACACCGAGAGAGAGAGAGAGAGAGAGACAGACAGAAAGAGAAACAAGCCAGCGTTTGATTAGTTCATCAACATATGAGTGACTTTTGAAACAATGTTGCGAGTTAAAAAATTTGTATCACGTAATAAAAAAAAAAAGTAGAACAAATTTCTGCAATTTTGAAAACATTTTTCGAATTGATATGTAAAACATGATGTCGCGCAACAAGACGATCTCAACAGTGTGGAATAAAAAAAAAAAAAAAAGGGATCTCATGCGGTATTTCTTGAGAACCACTAAGGCACGAATAACCCGTGCAGACTCTACGTACTAGACACAACTATGCGCTGTATGGGTGCGCTACATAATGATAGTAACGAAGCTCTGTGCCGCGCGAGTCGGTGTCGGGTCGCAGCCTCGCTCTTGCCCTCGGCCTCGTTCGTTATTCTTAACGTCATCACGGCCGCAGTCAAATCTATGTGCGTGTCTACCACCATCTACCCTCTATATACTTCCCACACGCTCAGCTTTATGCACACACATCGCTTATGCATCCGCGGAGGGCGGTTCGTGTGTCTCCATCGGTATTATTTCATCGTCTTTACTTTTATTCGTCGCACAATTTTAACTTTCGTGTATATATATTATACATTTCCTTAGACTTGCCTTCTTTTTTTTTTTTGCAAAACTCGTGTCGTGCGACCGCAAACTGCAATCGAAATGTAACACGTTGTGCAACGCAAAGAAGGAAGAAGAACGCGACCCGATATGCTTCGAGTGTTGAAAAACTCTCGTGTGTCTTCTTCTCTTCGCGTTTTTTACTCTCTCGATCGTAAAACACGTGCTTCGTATAAATAAAATGCCACTTGGAAAAATCACTTCAACGATTTGTAAGTGACGGCGACTCGTCAGCGCCATTTCCTCCCCCGCGCGTCGTTCACACCAGGAGATTATTACACCTCGCAATTTACATTCCTCCCCGTCACACCGCGCATACTTGTGTATGCATGTCGCACCCTATTTATAGAAATTCTTACACGCACATGCTATTACGCCGGAAAATGCAAGGGAATCTCATTTGAATGCATCAAGCATATCGTATGCATTGAAGTTTATCATATTAAAGTCGCACAAAGAGGCGACCGGGCTACACACACACACACACACAGACATACATACACGATATGTATCGTTGGCTCGTGTCGCGCGACGCGTCTAAATTTCAAATCCGGGAAATGTATAAACACTCGTCCGTTTTAACGATCCGGAACGTCCGTGTGACGATCAACTCAGAGAGAGAGAGAGATTCAATCTCGGCGCGCGCGAGAAACGACGAGAGTGTTACACATCCGCATTTAGCACTAAATATGCAGCCCGAGCGCGGCCACGCGCCAAAACGTATGCATTCTAGATGGCCCAAACCCGAGTGCCAGAAAAGCGAATAACGGAACGCAATCTCGTTTCTCTCCGCCATAGCTCGACGAGCGGGTCGCAACAGGTGCTTAGACAAAAGATACGGTCTAACTCGATATGCGAGGTCGGGATTTCACAGAAAGGCTCGTCGTCGCTCCCGCGCCCGACCCTTTCACTTCGATGACGGACGTAAATGAAGATCAGTCACGGCCGGCTTCTTACAGCCAGGCGAGCGAGTTAAGCCCGCCGCCCGGGCGCTTTCAAGCTCTGTGCGACCAACCTCGCCGTCCCTTCGTTTCAACTGTCCGGTTGCCATAAATTATTTGGCTACGTACTGGGGGAATTGTACCGAAACACACGTCATCTCTTTGAACAAGAACGAAATAGCAGCGAAACGCTGCGTGACAAGCTTTTCGCAAACAACGTGAGAGCCGAGCTGAGAAATGCGGTTGTTGACATTGTCGCAATTACGGATCTCGGAGTCGCTCGCAAGAGACGCGCCAAATTATGTGTGTACTTGTGCAAGAACACACATTTACAACAAACAAACATAAATATATGTCCAAAGAGCTTAGAGATACCTTTGACAAGGTACGGCACAAAGGCTTAATAAACAAAATCTATTCAAATCTATTCAAAATCCCTTCCATTACTACTTATTTTATAACCTAGATAATCGATTTCAAGCACGGGGATGCAGTGTCCGATCTCTAAAAGGGTTATCTCTATACTCCACACCGGAGTACAGTGTGACCGGAGGGCAGTGTGCTGAGTCCAACATTGTACCTACTGTACACGGCCGACCTCCCTGCTACAAAAGGTGTCACAATAGGTACATTCGCTGACGACGACGACGCATACGAAAGCCCTACCGTAGCATATGCGCGATGTTGCCAAGCTGGTCTTAAAAAAGATAGAAGACTGGATGTACATACAAACGGCACACATTAAGGCCAATGAAGCCAAATCCGCGCATGTGATGTTCCTCATCAGAGACAAACATGTGTACACCAGTTACACTAAGTAATACGCTTATACATCAAGAAGATGAAGTCATCTGCACTTTGATACAGACATGGAATAAACACATATTTGCGAAACTCAAACAACTAGGCCTCTTGTTTCGTAAAATGTGATTGATCGATGTAATTGGTCGTAAATCTCAGCTATCCCTGGACAACAAAGATACAAAAAGTATCGTCAAACCGATCTGGCGATACCGCATTCAAATATAGGACACTGTCTCCAAATCCAACATCGATATAACGCACCGCGTTCTCAGTCAAAATTTCTTCATATCGTGATCAACGCACTTTGATTTATCGCTAAATAAAATGACATTTTCGTCTACATAGGGATCTTGGAATAATCTACCGAAGAAGAAATCTGAAGAAAGTCGAAAACCACCAAATTGAGGTTGTAGAACCATCCAAATAGTCTGGCAACTTTAATGAATATATTAAATTATCAGAGCCCGTAGGCTGAAGCGTGAAATACCACAGGATTTGGTCCTGTAATAATCTGATGACAGGATAAGCCGTTGGGCTCTAATCGTGCAAAGTCTCTCATAATTTTACAAAATTACTGAACGTTCTTAGGTGTGACAGATTGTAATGTTTTATGATAAAGTTCGTAAAAAAATAATAATAATAATAATAATTCAAAGAAAGCTATACTCGTTTGTACTATCTCGTACGTCGCTCATGTTGCAATAACGGCAACATATTGATCGTGATAATAGAACAATTACTAGTGACGAAAAGTCGCGCGAGCGACTCGATCATTTCGCATCGTGCTATTATTAATCAGATATCAATTGAGTGTCCTACTTTGTGATTTTATTCTTGCCACGTATTCATATTAAGATGCTTCGACTAGATATTGTCAAATTCTCAGATCGCGTTTTGCAATGTTGGTAAAAAAAAAAAAATGCAGCAGATTTACCAGAAATACGTACATAAAAAACAATTTTTGCCCTCTTTTGCACGCAAAAATTTATTTGTTATATATATATATATAAATTTTTCCAAACCATCTATAATAGTGTAAATATATATCGTTTTAGATATATATGTGTCAATTTATATCGTTTGTAAATATATTTACACTAACAATTTTCGCCCTCTTTTGCACGCAAAAGTTTATTTGTTGTATATATAAATTTTTCCATACCATCTATAATAGTGTAAATATATATCGTTTTAGATATATATGTGTCAATATATTTGTATATCGTTAGTGTAAATATATATCGTTTTAGATATATATGTATATATGTATCTAAAACGATTGACCCCTAAACGAAACTGCTTTAGGGAATATCCACGAAAAATTCTGAGAAAAGATTCTGGAAAAGGAAGACAAACTCTTTCTCCCATAAGGGAGTTTTATACGAACGATGAATCTCGGAATGTCGCGCAGCAAAGTGGAGATATGTACTTACTTCCCAATAAAATTGAGCGCGATTATCGCGATAGAATTTTTAAGAGTCTGTAGAATCCCCATTTTACGCAAAATATAGAGCAAATTATTTGATCTTACGAAGATAGAAACATATCATATGGTTGAAAACTCGACTCGCGGTGGTTTGTGATTCCGAAGCGGCATACGTGCGCTATTGCCGCATTCACCAACTTCGCGCAAACGGCGTAATATTTTACCCATCCTTTGACCAATACAATTCAATAGTTTTCCATTAATTTCGCGAATATCGTTGTCGTCGAATACGCGCCCGCGCGCATGAATAGAAGACCCTAGAACAACGCAAACTTTGCGACAACCGAGCGCGCGTAGAATCGGTTGAGGGGAAAATAATAGACACACAAGCGCGTCGGGAGCCGGAACAAGAAGGGGCTCAAACACGGGGACAGGCGCATAGATTTTCCACACCAAGTTTCTAATGAGAGACAAATGTGGAACGGGGAAACGCGCGATTCAATTTTCGCCAGTCGATAAGGTAAATGCGATTTTGCATCTTCTCTCAATTTCCGGCCGCGAAACGGGACGAATTCATCAGAACTGACGGATGTTTTGCCGTATATCTGTCTATATCAACGACAACTTGCTTGCGCGAGACGACCAGCGGCGAGATTATCCTAAATAAAATGGTTTCTTTTTTCCGCGCTCTTGTGTCGATCTTGTGGCTTTTGCAAAAAAAAACCGTGATACTTTCTCGTGAAATCAGTCTTATAAAGAGATTCGGAGAGATTTGAAGAGACTCGTACATACTGAAGTGCGAGGAAAGCGAAACGTTTTTACGATATTTCATACGGCGTAGCGCGTCGATCAAGCCGCTTCTTTCGTGCGAAAAGCACGGAACGGGGATAAAAGGAAAGCGCGCATCCTTCTTTTGGGGCGATCTCTTTTGCTTTTTCTACGGCGCGCGCGCGCGCACACACACATATATACATCACACATCCATTGGGGAATACACCCACGCTTCGGTCGTCAAAGGCGGAAGTAAACGGGGCATATCCCGTCATTCTGTATCATTTTATTGTACAGCTCTCGTGTAATTAAAATGAGGTTTAATTTTGGAGTAAATATACAGAACAGGGGAGCCCCCTCCGATCGGCTTCTCGTTCACATATATTGTTAAGATTACTTTCCTGAGTAACAATATGAAGATTTTGGTCGTCTCTCATTGTTTATAAAAAAGTTTTATGATCAAAAAAAGTTTCATAAATAAATCTTTTTTCCCGACAACATGTACATTTTTTGTGTGTTGAAAGCATGTAGGTAGGGGAGAGCTGCGCCCCCCCGCAGGTGGAGGGGCTTCGACCCTCCCCCCTGCTCCCCCCTAAAAAAAAAATAAAAAACGACTTCCGATTACAGGTCCCTTCATGTCGATAGTATGTACGTGATTTTTAACGACACTTAATCAGAAGTCGTTTTCTATTTTTTTCCCAGGGGAGAGGGGCAAAGCCCCTCTACCTGCGGGGGGCGCAGCCCCCCCTGCCTACATGCTTTCAACACACAAAAAATGTACATGTTGTCGGGAGAAAAGATTTATTTATGAAACTTTTATTGATCATAACTTTTTTATAAACAATGAGCGACGGCTAAAACTTTTGGAAACGTACTCAGAAAAGTCATATTTACAATATATGTGAACGAGAAGCCGATCGAGGGGAGCTCCCCTATTTTGTATATTTACCACGCACAAATTCGCCCTCTTCCCTCCATTCGATTCTTACACTGAATTTTGCGAATTATATATATATATATATATGTATATATATTTCCAGAAACATCCCTCTTCCTCTGATTGCCTCGCGATGCGAGCCCGCAGCAAACATATTTACGTCGTTGTGTGTGCAAATAAGCGACTAAGCATATACGAAAATGTTTGCGCAGTATCCTAAATCTCGTTTACTATTATGTCGCTTACATATATTCGCAGTCAATCCGATTAATGCGCATATGTATTTTCGGAAATCTTCATATACATACCTATATATATATCGCGATATCTTGTTTTTTTTTTTTTTTTAACCGTTCCTCAAATACCTCGCGGTGAGGAAAATCGCTCGCGGAAATCGTTCTTATATATTCGAAGAGAGAACCCTAACATCCGTTAACATCGAAAGCGACTTTCCAGGGAAACGACCCTCGTTTTTCTGCCGTCCACTCAGCCGGAAATTAAACGATACTACACGATGTATATATCGTCACATTTATCACGATGTAAAACTTCGCGCGAGGAAGAAAAAAAATTTCAAGATACGTAAACGTGCGAAAAACTAAACATTTGCAAGATCGATTGGGTAAAAGTGAAAGAGTTATGTGCGTTAATTAAAAATAAAGTGCTTATTTAATTAAAAAGTTACTTTCCAACAAGGATTTATCAGTTTGTATTTTGTGAGACGAGTATTGAAATATCTTATTAAACCTGTAAAAACAACCTGTGACACGCGCGTTTCTGTAAAAAGATGCTCTTGAATAACGATCTGCGAGATAATAATACGTCTTTCTCGTTTACAATATAATTTGAAGTTTGTGTAATTTCAAGCAAAATAGATAGAGCACACGCTCTTGGGCTAACAAATTTATTTGAGAAGAGTAAGCGAGAACTGACAAAACTTGCAAATCGCGCCAGAATATATATACATATATACATATACAGGGTGTCCCAGAATTGGTTTAACATCTCTCGTAGGCAGGTAGAAGGAATAAAACTGAGGTGAAAAGTCCTATACCATTTTGCTAGATTCGCAATAGTTACTGAGATTTTAATTAACAAAGATCCGCGAATAAGCATGCATCG
>NW_018020793.1:72692-84179 GCF_002006095.1 Pseudomyrmex gracilis | reverse complement strand
CGGATTTTTGTTACTTAAAAATCTCGGTAACTATTGCGAATCTAGCAAAATGGTATAGGACTTTTCACCTCAGTTTTATTCCTTCTACCTGTGTACGAGAGATGTTAAACCAATTCTGGGACACCCTGTATATATATAATGTAAATATTCTAAAACGACAAGAAGCACGATAACAAAGAACGAAACGATGATTTAAATATTCGTTATAAATAAAAACGCGCAAAACAAAAATAGAAATAAAAAAAACGCGCGTGTATCTGTTAGATATAAATGCGCGTTAAATGTAAATACAAGTTATGTTGCGCATAGCAACTATCTACTCAAACATCTGACCCGTCAAATTGAAAGTCATTCTTCACCGTGCCAGCTCCGGAACACTTGCGGAGAGAATTTGCGCGACGATCAAGTACCTCGATTGAGGATGACAGAAAACGGGTGTAAAGGAGCGTGTCTACGACTGCGCGCAGGGGATGACTGCTCCTTTCTTTCTCCGACGCGTCGTATATTTGCTCTCGTCTCGTCCCTTCAACGATCAGATCGAAACCCATCGAGTTTTCAATCATCTTCCTTTCGCATTGTCACTCGAACGGTTATCAATAAGTTTCAACGGCAAACTTTTTCCCCCATATATTTTCTAACGCCAATACTTTCACATTTTTTTTTTTACGAAAAGGCGAGATAATAATTGCCGATATCGTCGGCATTTAATCGCTATATCCTTCGAACCGCTTAAATACATATACAACGCTTATATACAATAAATTTGCAATTTATAGTTAAATAGATGTTTCATTTTATATTTTGTACATATATATATTGCAAGAAAAAAACTCACTGATTGAGCGTCCGCTCGTTGCTGCCGGTGGTCGCTGAACCCTGCACCCCAGAAGCGGCAGCGGCGGCGGTGGACCCCGAGTCGTGATGCCTCCGCTCCTTGTGGACGATGCCCATCAGCTTCATCCACGGGTTGTTGGCCGCATGGGTGCCCATGCCGCCGCTTTGCCACATTGCGCTCGCCAGCCTCGCTCTTTATGCGGGAGCCCGACGTGGGCTCCGACTTGTGCTCAAAATTGGCCGCGAACGGCCTTTCTTCACCAGGACAACTAGCGTCCCTATTCTCCGTCTTCTCGCCCTGCTGTCCCGTCGGACTGATCCTTTCCGACGGGAGATCTTCGTATTTTGTGCCTCCTCGTGCGTTCCGCGCGACGAGCTCGGAACGTTCTTGGCCCGTTTCGTCAGAGCCCGTTTCACAGACACAAACAATCAAACCGAACGGTAATACGCGCGATACAATATCGTAAATCTCCGAATCTCCCCCGAGCTGAGCCACAGAGGCGACCTCTACGTCCTCGCGGGGGCCCACACGGCGCACCTGCAGCTGCACTGGCCCTGGGTAGGTGCGAGGTGCCCTGTGCGGCCCCGTAGGCTCCCTAGCCCGGCCTCCGAGCACCTCCACCATCTAATCCTTCGTTTCGTCACAAGACTTCGCTGGCCCCGCACCCCCGCCCGGACACCACCACCGTCTATGTGTTTGTGTATTCACACCCGCGTTTTTCGGTCTCGGACGGCCGATCCTTACCGCAACGCCCGCGGAACGCTCGTTCTCGCGTTCTCGAAACTCTTCGACAATGCACTTCTACGACGACGTCTTCTTTCTGGCGAATGTTAAATCACTAAACCGAACGAAAAACAAACGGCGAATTACAATGACCAGGTGTAGCGAATTAAATTCTATCAAACTTCACGAAGATCCGAATCTTTTTAAATATTTTCGCACATTGCGAAAAATGGGATTGGTTCTCTCCGAGATTAAGTATTATTTCCGTTAGTACGTCTAATGAAATAATAATCACAATCAATTTTTCTACGAAACTCTTTCCCCGCTAGGATAATTAACGATTACATTTGTCATCGACGATTGCCTTCTGTCATTGAAAATCACAATCCATCTTATAACATTATTAAGTTTCTAACTGAAGTATATATATATATATATAACGATTCAGTCCAGCAGATAACGATTTAATTTTAAATTACATGCACATCCAACTTTTAAAGGTTAAATCAAAGTATTGCGAAAATAGTCGTCCAATCTCTAAAAAGGCCATTTACGTAAAAAGCACATAATTATCTCACAAGAGAGATTTTTCTTATTTTCCAATGCAACGGGTATTGTAGAACAATCTTCAAAATCACTTTTTAAACAAGGGGTTTTGCAATTACTCTTACACATATATTTAAAAAACCAAACTTTTTTGCTACGATATTAAAAAATTGTTCACAAACAAACTTTATTTTTTCCCCTCCCTTCAAATCGCGCTTCAGCGTATACAAATAATATATAACTTTTTCTACATTTTTCGACGAAAAGACAGAATATGTAAAAAAAATTTTGTTTGCAAGAATATGTAAAAAAAAAAAAAAAACTTTTACAAGACAGCAGCTTGTGAAGTTTATTAAAAAGACGGCAGGAAGTGCAAAACATAAATATTTATTTAACGACTCGGGATCTTAGTACCTGTTATGATATGCTATTAATAAAGATGCTATATCGCGAAAGAACGAGGGTAAGCCGGAAAAAACGGCCACGGTTGAGGGAAAAATAGAATTACTTCTCGGGGAAACGTCACGCGCCAGCTTGTCCGATGCGCAAAGAAGATGTTTCTTCTTACTACGATTCTCCGAGATTATATCCGTAAACTGTTTGTAATCGTAATCGCATTATCCGGAAATGTGATCACGCTATCGCGATAGCGGCGAAATGACATCGATATTTTAACGTCGGACGACAAACGGCACAAGGCATATAGTCGATTACATTTACACACGATTTTAAATCGCGTAATGTATTGCGTACAAAAAAACAGGAAACATAGAAAAAGACTTCGACATGTTTGTTATTTCTCTAAACAAAATAATAATTAACGGAAACGCTCGTAATGTAAATACAAATTAGCAAATGAAAAAGGCTCACATCGAGCCAAAAAAAAGGATTTATATATATTATATATATTATATTATATAATTATATTATATAATATAATATATATAATATATAATCCTTTTTTTATAATTATATATAATAATATAATGATTTAATGATCAACGCTTTAACATGAAATAATATAAAAACTTCAGAGTCTGATCTGACTATCTGGCACCCTAAATGTCATCTCCAAGGTAATTACACCATGTTTACTTATCAACAGCCAACTTTTTGCGTTGCTTTTCAACATTGACTTCGTTCATATCTTGACACAATGTACATTGCGTATTTTTTATGTTTTTGATATGTTCACAATTGCGACCGAAGAAGACTCCAGTTGGAGTCGAAATATTTTGCGTATTTTTTATATTATTTCATGTTAAAGCGTTGATCATTAAATCATTATATTATTATATTAATATTCTTTTTTTTTTTGGCTCGATGTGACCTTTTTCACTTGCTAATTGGAAAATAATAATTTGATCGTCATTCCGATAAGAGAAAAAAAAAATGTACACGAAGAGACGTTTCGCTCTGGATTTGTGAAGAAAAATTTATCAATCAGCAACCACCGAGAGAGTTCAAATGTGCACCCCGCATGACTTATAACGCGGCACGGCAGTTTCGTGTTTTTTTAATATATGCTCCGAGCAGTTAAAGAGCCCGTGCTTTCAAAGGGAAAACGAACGTTTCAGAGAGAAGCAAAAAAAGATTTAAAAAAAAAAAAAAAAAATTACCCATGGCGCTTTTGCATGTTGACCGGCGCCGCGCGCGCGTGTGCCAGATCCATAAGAACCGCAAACAGTCGACTATCGATCCCCTTAAAAATATCTGCAAATTGGCGTGGTAATGGCCGAGGCATTCTCGTTACGAGATAAGTCGCGCGTCGTCGACTTGTTATAAACGCCTCTTATTACAAGACACACATTTTTCGCCAGCTTGCCGACTTCTTCTATCGCGCGACAACGACGGCTGCTGTCGCCGCAAACTTTTGCGTCCGCGCGGGATGGCGAGAGACTTCTCATGCAAAAAAGAAAAGAAAAAAAAAAAACTAAAGAGAAACTCCGCACACGTGCGACATACACGCGTAAGAAAAAAAATAGTCGGAAAAGTTCTGGGCGTAGGCGCGATAAATCTTTCTCGCGCATCTCGAGATAGATACTCGCGGAAGTGGTAAAGCGTTCGATGATTTAAAAGATAAAAGTTCATCCCGACCTTGGGGCTCGTTGAAAGAAGAATCTTGAATAAACAACGGGGTAAACAAGAGAGTTTTCAAAAAGATATATACGTATCGGATTCACAATTTCGTTTAATTCGCGTTATCCTACATATCGCGCGCGCAGTTCCATATTTACAAGATACACTGTGGTAAGTTTTTAAAATGCTATCTCTCTCTCTCTCTCTTTCGAAACAAAAAAAAGAAAACAATTGTTGTGCAACTAAATTTGTTTCCTTAAAAAAAAGTTTCAAATGTTTCTGCGAAACGAGACTGCGGCTTGCACTGCGTTATTTGTCGAAATTACAGCGACATTTCTATCAGAGACGCGAGATATCACAACAACATCACGTACGTTAACCACTACAGAGAGACGAATTATATATTACAAGGTCTTCTGGCAAGAGAACCAATCCCAAAAACTCGGGAACAAATCCGTTTGCGATACGCTCTCTTTCACGAGCGCCCTGCGCAAATTCCAGGATACTGCCGCGACTCGGTTGCCCTCCTCCTCCTCCTCCTCCTCCTCTTCCTCCTCCACCGTTCTTCGCCCGCCCCCTTTCTCACCTCACCGCCGGATCAATGCACCCCTGCAGGTGCAGTCGACGACGGCGTTCGCAGCCCGAGAAATACCGCACACTGCACTTTCGCCCGCTTTCGCACGGCGCGCACGGAGATCGAACGGGCTCGTTACTCTTATCTCCACGAGCCCGCGCGAGAAGAAATTCTCTCTCTCTCTCGTCTGTTCTTCAGCCGGTGTGATAACTAACGTCGGCGGGTCGCATCTCGCTGCACACAACCGGACAAAAAAAAAAAATCACGTCACACGATATTCATCGCGAATCGCGCGCGCTTCTCTTTCCCTCTCTCTCTCACCTCTATCTCTCTCTCTCTCTCTCTTTCTTTCTCTCTCTCTCTCGTTTTCTCTCTCTCTCTCGTTTTTCATTGACGAGTCACCATTTCCACCCTTCAATCCACCCCCGTCTTTTTCCTGCTCTTTCCAATTTCGCACGTTCTTCCATTTACTGGCTCGAATCCAGTCAACATATAGAGACACACAGCACGAGACCGGCACGTACGCACGACTTAGGATATTACGTAGGATATTAATTTCTGAATATTATAGGAAGAAAAGCTTTTTTTTTTAGAGTTTTTAGATCCACCATCAAATAGACCGTCATTACATTTCGCAATTACATTCGATCGTCAGACCGGGTGCGCACGTAAAAAATTTAAAGGACGATTAATTTATTTAAATAATTGCTCTCTTTCTCTTTACAGTAATAATTATTAATCTCTCGCGCGTAATATATCGCAATGTACAATCGCGTTTAAATTTATTCTTCCGTTTAAAAAAAAAATTAGTATACGTGGACTTGAAGTTTTGTTTCAATACGAGTTTAGTCAATTCGGTGATTCTTCTCACAGAGATAATCGCGATAACGCTTCTCGTTCTCGGAAACTTTTTATTTAAAATAACGTATTAAAAAACTTTTCACACGTGACGTTCTAGATATCTTTTTTTTTTTTTTAGATGTGTTTAAATTCGCAAAGCGGGGTCGATTTTTTCGAAAACAAATTCTTTCTCTCAAACTCGCGAATTCTTCTTTATTCTCGTGCGCTCAATTCCCAATTCGTCCCGATAAAAAAAATCTACGTTTTTAAACGTCCTTATTATTTTCTGGATTTATGATGAACTGTGTTAGACCACTTTGCTTTAGATTAAAAAATATACACTTGCGAATAAAAATACAAACCACACGCGCGAACGTTAACTCAACGAGGGCTATCGCAGCACCACCGATATCGCGATGTAATACGAGACCGCAGGATGGTCGCTCTCAGTTTGATCTTTGATAAGCAATCCCGGGGAAATTGTACGCTTTCCACCATCCCGCGATCACCTGCCTGCCCAAACTGGTTGAACGTTCTCGCAGGAAAAAGCCGAGACTCTCCACGCGCGCACTCCTCGGTCGGGCATGAGCGTCGAACCTGGACGTACCCATCGCCGACACCACGGCACAGGAGCAGCCAATGGGATCGCGCGATCTCAGCCGCATTGGCGGTGCGTGAGAGAGCTCGTGGACAAGGGAAGCACACGCGGCATCCCCCGCTTTAGCATCGAACCGCACACGTTATCCCATGGTGTGTGTTCCCCACAGCGAAATTTGACCTGTCGCGATCGATCGATCTTCCTCGTCGATATACTCCCCCCCCTCAATTTGAACCGAACTGCAATTTGATACAAACTGCAACACGTTGCCCGAAATCGAATTTGATGAACACGATC
Source organism: Pseudomyrmex gracilis (assembly GCF_002006095.1). Classification (NCBI taxonomy): domain Eukaryota; kingdom Metazoa; phylum Arthropoda; class Insecta; order Hymenoptera; family Formicidae; genus Pseudomyrmex; species Pseudomyrmex gracilis. The sequence continues at coordinate 77,687 of NW_018020793.1, read as the reverse complement.
GCAATTTCGAAATCTCGTAAAATTTGCAAATCTCATGAATTCTCAATGAGCCGAAGGATTAATTCGCGATGAGTTCATATCACTTCTCCTAATCGAGACTTAAGTGGAAGATAATTAGCTCAAAATGGTATCTAGCGAAATCCCGCAACACAACTTTATAACAGCGGTATAATATCCCGGGTACTAACAAGCCTGATTAAAATTAATTTAGTCCTCGTAAAGTACATCGATTACGTTACGGGACAGTTATAACACGAGAGAGAGAGAGAAAGAGAAAGAGAGAGAGAGAAAGATCGAATCGAAAATTTTGATAAAAACGATAATTATATGACTCAAAAATATGTTTTGAAAATCAATTTTATCCGACATTTTTCTTTATCCTCTTGTCAAAAAATTGACAAGACGCGGTACAACTTATATGCGTCGAAGTATCTCAAACGTACCACCACGTGATCGAATTTCAGCATCCGATTGATGTGATTAAAAGAAACTTATACTTTGAACGCGAAATTACGAAGTTGCAACTTTTTTTTTCACGCAGACAAATACTTTATAAATTTAATACAATGATAAACTTCGTGTAATAAAATTGAGATTATGATACGTCAACGTCACAGGGTTATCAGAATCAGTTATGCGTACGAGCAGCCGCAGTCGAAGTCCTCGTGAACTTTCGACCTCGAAGACTCTACGCTCCTGTTGTGCAAAAATTTTTCAATTTTTTCCTCCCAAACTCTCTTTCACAAAGATCCCGAGATATTAAGTATTCTCGCGATTGCGCGCGTGGTATTAAAACTTTCAAATTGGTTGTCTTCGATTTTATAAGATTTTTGAAAGAATTATTAATTGTTCTCTTTTTTTTTTTTTTTCCCCGCGAGTTAGTAGAATTTCGATAAAATTTAGATATACGTAAATTTTAACCGCGATTTAATCAACGATTTAATTCTCGTTTTAATATTGATTTACGCATCAAGTATTTTTATGCAAATTTAATTGACTAGAAAAACTAGACTTTTTTTCACTGAACAAAATGTCCCGCGGTACGGAACATCTAATTCAATAAATTGCGATCAATTTGGCCAAAACAATATGTGTTCAACCGCATCGACGAAAACTGACGATCTTGGCACTTCGCACAAAACCTGAGAAAATTTATCACAGCGAATTTCGCACATTTTCATTTATATTTCCATTTTTCAATATTATATACGTGTTAACGATATATATCCCGACACTGCGAAAGCGCGAGGATTATCTATGATCACCGGCAACCGTGACAATTCTCAACGCCCGATCGGAGCGTTGAAATCTTCCGGCCGGTGTTTCGCAACATCCGCGGCGATTCAGCGCGCGCTATCCGTCGCGATGTTAGGTATCACCGCATCCCCACGAGACGACCTTCTCGTTGCCGAAGAAGAACGTTGAAAGAAGCGGCGTGCCACACCGATCCCTAATCAATCGGACACACACAAGGGGACACGTAGCGAGATGCCGCCGCAAGATATTTTCTCACCCCATCGGAATTACTTGAAAAGGGCTGCCTACCGGATACGTTGTGTGCATGCGTTGCGTGCGTGCGTGAGTGCCGGCGCGCTTTTTTCACAACAAACAACCGCAAAAGTGCGTGATATTTTTCTGCGTACACAAAAAGAGTCCTGCGACACGGCGAGCCGAGGTTCGCGGGATGGCAGGGGGGGGGGACGGGAGACGGTGGCAGGCGGGGGTGGCGCGGTGGTGTGTGGATTATGGTTCGTGGGAAAAGGCACCCCGACTCTCGAGAGAAACGGCGGGCGGCCACGAGACTCCCGCGCGGAGCCCAACGTTTCGCCTCACTGCCGAGCTCACTGCAGGCTCTGACGCACCAGCAGAGCCTGCCACCCCCTGTGCGCACCCCCACCCCCCGGCTCGGCGCGCACCAGCCGCCCACATCCCTCCATCCTCCGGCTACCTGCCGGTCTGTCGGCTCGCCCTCTCCTCTCCCTTCAAGGCTCCATCGTCTACCCCTCGACTGTTCCTCCTCCTCCCCCTCCCCAGTCTCTCCTAAACCCTTCTTCCTAACCCCGACACAACCCCTGCCGCGCTGGTCGTTGCCGAACGTCGTATACCCGGCGCCGTGCCCTCGCGACCCTGCTACTCTACGCCACGCGAAAGAGTTAAAAGGTGTAGCGATAAAGTATATATATATTGTACGCGTTTGTATATACGTGGCCGATTACGTGTGTGCGGGTGTACACAGGGTATAAAAGAGAAGACTCTCGCGGAAGATCCGAGTGGATTGCTCGGGACGGGCAAAGTTTGAGGAAATTATTTATCGCTCGCTTTCTTCGCGAATTGAACCTCACCAAACTTAATACTACTGCGGCGACAGTTCTGTCAGCTACGAAAAATACCATTTAAATATTCTCCATATAGATTTATCTCTCTCTCTCTCTCTCGTTTTCGCGCATCCATCACCGCAATTTTAACAACAACTAATTTTATTTTGATAATATTTTTTCGTTGAACGATCAATATCACGCTGATGTTTGAAGATTGGCTCCTCAATATTTTGCGGTCGTCTTCGATTTCATGACGTCAGAAAACGACGAGGAAAACATTCAAAGAACATCTCGCCTTCAAGTTTCACGCGCTTTAAAATATATAAACAAATATTTCTATACAAACTCACGTAGAATTAAAATTAGAGTACACGCGCGGTTTTGTTTTTTTTATTTAATATAAAAAAACCGTCAGCAAATGACACGTGTGATTGAAGAACGATCATATTGTTTAACTCAATCTAAGGACAATCTCGCAACAATATATCACATCAGCAAAATTGAGTCGAAAAAAAAAAATGAAACTTTTGCAGCTAGTCGTACGTTAAATATAATTTTGCGATCAATCAAAAGAAAAAATTGTCCAATATACTTTACGAGTGTATACTTTATTGATTTTACGCGCGCGTTTTTATACATAAGTATACTCTTTTATTTTCACCAAAAAAAAAAAAAAAAAATGCACGAAACTTTGGCAATTTTCCTCGTTTCCTACGTCACAAAATTCAAGATGGTCGCGAGGCGCATCAAAGAGTTTTAAAAGTAATAAAATTAGATAAGTCATAAGTATAGTTTGTCAAACTATAAGCGTCTCTCCTAGTACGAAGTCGTGACACGTTATCGAATAAAAGTTCTTATGAGTGTGTCTTTTTTTGGTTATTTATATCTCAACTCTCTCGCTCGCAAAAGTGCGCGATTTTTTTCTTATTATTAATGATAACACTTTTGAAAAAAGTTTATTTGTATAATAGAGATTTTTCGGAAACAAGTCGTTTAAATTCGATTCCAGCGCTAATACGACACCGCGCGCGCTTCGCGGTGGTTACTCATCCAAAGTTGCCGTGCGTGCCAACCATTCGACGATCGAACGGGAACCAGTGGTGCGTTTTCGACGTGGCGCCAGTTTGACAACTGTGCGCGAATAGATTGAAATTACAATTGTGGCATTCGTGAATATAAAGCTATTATATATACATATATATGTTTCGCGCGTGGTGCGAGCGACGACGCTGCGGTTTGTCGTGTTCATATCGATATCGTGTGCGAATTGCCTCCGTATGTATGTATGTATGTATGTATATATATGTTCTTTCGAATTTGGATATGCGTGCGTAACGATGAAATATTAGGAGCGTATAGCACAAAATGAATTTATCGTTTGCGTCAGGTCACAAAATTATAATTAACAAAATAATTAACTTATTGTTTTGACTTGCAACTGAAATAGCAGATGAGAAAGAGAGAGAGAGAGAGAGAGAGAGTGAGAGTGCACAAAAGAGGAAGATGCAACAATGTCGCATTAACTATTTTTTTTTACATACTTATAAAAATATTTTTTAGATATTACAAACTTATAAATATCCCGCGTGTTGATATCGATTTTTGCTTTACTTTGCATTATATAAATACTGGATCTCAAGAAAATAGAAACCATGAACTTCACAAACATTTTGCCTACGTAAACATTTTGTATATATATATATATATATATATATATATAAATGTATCTAGCTGAGACTCTTTCAATTCTCTGTCTATTATTCCGCATTTTTTGTTAAGTAGCAAATATTTTGTATCCAACCCGTTTAGAATGACTAACTCAGTCGGCGCGATAGGACTATATCGCCATCGCACATGTTTTTTTCCGGATATAGCTTTCAACGATAGAATACTAAGCATCAACCCGGTTTCTTTATCGAATCCCTCGGGGGTCATCAGAACTCGATCTACTGAAACGTTTCAACATTAACGATGTATGGTATAAATATCGCAGAGAAATTGGTGTCTGTCGTTTAAGTGTTTATTTATGCAGCACGTTTGAAGCTTAAGAGTTTTGGCGACATTTTTGTAGCATACTGAAATAAACATAAAAGTTAAACATTTCTTTAATACATAATTTATTAATTTTTTTCACTTAATATATCTGTTTATCTAATTTTTAATTTATATTTTATTACTTATTATTATACGTGTACACAAAAGTTGATTTTTTTTTTTTTGGTAAATTAATAAGAAAAAAATTTCTGTCGGAGATATACAATTAATAATAGCTATTTAAACAAAAGCTATACACAGAACCAAAAGCTGGATAAAAATATATTCAACTTAGCGTGAAAATATATTCAAAGCATTGAATTTGCGTACGTTTCAAAATCCTCTTTCAATGTGAACTGAATGTCAAAATAAATACTGATAGTCGCTTTTTATCAATCTTTTTTGTTTACTACAGAAAATTTTTGTCGAAACGTAAATGTGTTCTCTGGGAAGCAAAAAAAAATGAACAACTCTATTAAATTATTTATATATACAGGGTGTCCCAGAATGGCCGTACAATCTCTCGTAGGCAGGTAGAAGGAGTAAAACTGAGTCAAAAAGTCTTATACCATTTTGCTAGATTTGCAATAGTTACTGAGATTTTAATTAACAAAGATCCGCGAATAAGCGTGCATCGGGCTGT
>NW_018020793.1:0-72597 GCF_002006095.1 Pseudomyrmex gracilis | reverse complement strand
CTTACGCGCGTAAGACAGCCCGATGCATGCTTATTCGCGGATCTTTGTTAATTAAAATCTCAGTAACTATTGCGAATCTAGCAAAATGGTATAAGACTTTTCGATTCAGTTTTACTCCTTCTACCTGCCTACGAGAGATTGTACGGCCATTCTGGGACACCCTGTATATTGAAATATTGCGTATAAGTACAAGTGTTTTGTGCTGTGCAGTGTGACTTAAAAAAAATGACAAACAGATCTGGGCGTAGCTTTGGCGGGAAAAGGATAGATAGGAGAAGTTGCAATTTCCGGAAGGCAATGGCTAATGGTACATATCGGGCAGTTAGAGCGAGGGCGTCGCTCACGAACACGATAAGGAGTTTGCCAGAATTAGTCGGCGGAATGGTCTTACATGACGTTTTCTTAATTAACGATGAAAACCCGTCTCTTGCAATTACTCATTAAGTTGTTACGCAGACTCCTTAAATTTAGCTTATTACTGCCTCACGATGGACGTGGGAACATTTAAACCAATAATGCTAAAAATGTTTCAAAAAAAAAAAAATAAAAAAATAATAAAGATGTGTTGAGGGATGAGACCTCCGGTTCGAAATGGTTATTCCAAAATTGTGATGATTGTAACAGCTATTGCGAACCAATGCAGGATGTATTGCGAAAATATTAGTAATAATGTAGACAAAGCGTTTCGACTTTATTGTTGTAGTCTTCATCAGTTGCACACTAGTTAAAATTACAAAATAAAAAAATGAAAAAATAAACATTGTCGCAGTACAAATTCGTGTGAGGATAGATTTTTACAATGTATAAAAATTAAGCATACATACGAAAAACAATATATAATTGATCACAATAAACTGTGATGTAACGTGTAGTCACTTAAACGGTCAACTATTTAAAAAAAAACGTCTAGATGGTAAAAATAAAAAACTAAAAAAATAAAAAACCTCAACTCTATACTCTCTGTATGAAGATCTTCGACAAAGAATATAATTGAGATAAGTATGACAGCTCTGCGAGATGACGGTATAAATATTTTTCATTGAAAATTATATTTGCTCGCAAAAATAACACATTGGAAGAAAAAATACTTATTGCCTTGCGACTTTACTTTATTCGTGCATGTTGAACGACCGAGTGTTGATCGACCGAGTTTTTTTTCTCACCGCGCGAAAGTTGACACTTGCGTGGCGTTCTGGCACGCGAGTGTCAAACAATCAAGCACGCGCAAATCGATTAGCGGAATTGCAGAGCGATGTGTAAAATCAAGATCACGTCTTGGTTTAAAGCATACCGACGTTAAACCTTCGACCTTTATATATATATACATATATATATTACTTTACGCGAACTTTGTTGTAGGATGCGAAATAAACATTAAAAAGGAAACTAAACTTAAAGACAGTTTATTTGTGTGACAGGGTAAAGAATGAGAACAGGACACGCGCGAATAATCATATTGTCTAGTTTATTTAGATATATATAAACGTACAGGGAGATAGCAAGAATCATGAAATAAATCAGATTTTTATATACGTATCTAGTTATATGTACACATAGACAGTCAGTACTTAAGTTTGTAGCATGTTTTTTTTTTTTTATAGTACTGAGTCGATTTACGAATTCATTTTTACTTTACATTGCATCATTTTGCTATAATCTCATCAAATTGCTCTTTGAATTAAAAAGGGAGCGTTAAAATATTTTCTTTCTTTTTTTTTTTACTACAAATCTAAAATCCTCAATGATTAGAGAAATGAAAAAGAAAAAAGAAACAATTCGCGGATTAATATAAATAGGATTAATATGCAATTTTTCTGGAAACATACGCGTTTTAATTAGTATTCATTGAAATTCTTTTTTTCGCGGAAGCAATTATTAATAATTGTGTATGTACCTTAATTTTTTATATCCCGTGGATTTCTCACTTGAACTTTCCCAACATCGCTTTGAGCCTCTTCTTCTTTAACTGTTTAAACACTTATTAACTCGAGAGAGTTCAAAATTAGTTCTCGCTCCTGAGAGATAATTTACTATTATTCTAATAGTACAGACACGAAGATAATGCGAGGATGATGTGATTTATCATGGAAAAAAAAAACAACACAGCAAAAACATATATACTGCCGACATCAATAATCTTGCACGGAATCGTAATTGTTGTATGGAGGCGGGTCGGGTCGACCCTCTGGAATTCGGTACTTCTCCTCCACTTCCTGATCATTATCATCCTCGTATTTGACCGCGGTGAAATACGAACCCGACGTTGTGAAAGTATTGCTGTAATCTGGATAATCTAAAAAGTCAGAAAAAAAAAATCAATATCATATGTTTTGTTTTCTATATACTTTTTGTGGAAATTATAATCACTGTCCAAACGTACCATCCATGGGCTCTTCCTTAATGCGAATTTCCTTCGTGTCCTCATCCTGACGATCGCTCCGCTCCTTTCGGTCTCTGCGATCACGGTCTCTGTCGCGCTTATCTCGCTTACCACGATCTCTGTCGCGCTCGCGATCGTTGCTCCGCGATCGTCGCCTTTTACGATCCCGATCTCGATCGCGATCACGATCTCTTCTGTCACGGGGTCGTTCAATTTCTTCGATATCAGGATCCGGCAGTCGATCGCGACTTCGTCTGCGCTTCCGGTCACGAGATCTACTCCTGCTCCTTCGTTTGCGATCGCGCGATCTTCGCCGCTCTCTATCCAGCCGATCGCGATCTCTAAAGAGCGATAAAAAAATAAAAATTTTTATAAATTGTTTTTCATATTGAAAAACTTCTTTCAACATACTTGTTGTTTGATTGAATTAATTTGTCTCAAACCCACCTGTCCCTGTCGAGACCACGTCCCGAGGTTTCCCGCTCGCGTTCCAAACGATATCGTTCACGCTCCCTTTCGTTATCCTCCCGTCCCGAATGCTTGATGTTTACATCGGGGCCGCCCCTACGAGTGCCACCTAGACCGCCGCCGAGTCTTCGGGGCAGCCAACCTTTTACCGTTCTTGCTCGTTCAACATCGACCAACACTCTGCGACCATCTATTTTCTTACCATCCGCATGCTTATATGCCGCTAAAAGGTACCGATCAAAAATTACTGTTCGCTAACAGATTCATGTGCCTAATTGATTTATGACTGTACTACGTCCCGATAAGAGGGCGAACTTCAGAGGAATCTAACGTTTAAAAATTTCCTGGAACTGCGAGTCCTGGAGAAATAGTCCATCTCTCGAGATTGAAACATTTTTTTTCTGAATGTTATATAACTGGGAGTGTTATATCAGATCTGAGAATTTATTTTGAAGAGCAAAAATATATATATATTTTACAATCAAAAATTTCTTCAAGTCAATGTAATTCTCATATCTGAATGTTATCGAACCTACCACGTTCCAGGACTCACAAACTTTTGAAGAACATTCAAAATCCATAGATCTTGCATATATATATCGATCTAAAGATTTTCGGATCTACGGAACCATAAAAAACAAAAACAAAAAAAAAGTCGACCGAAATCCACAGGTTCTCAGATTCACGGACCACCTAAACAGGCGAAATTTACAAATCACAGATTCCATCTCGAACATTGTTTCGATCTGCTTTAGCGTGTGAGCGTTAAGTCCACAGGATCCTCGGTTCCGCAAATCCTCGATTCCTCTCTCAAGGAGTGCTCGAGATATTCTCGAACGGAGAATCGTGTAAGAAAAATAGAGGCTTGACAAGAATTTTGTCCGCAACTTTGCGGAATGAGACGCGGACTGCCAAACCAACGCAGTCGTCGCTCGATATAAGCCTTTAGAAAGTTTTTTTTTTTTTGTTTTTTTTTTCTTTTTAACGAGACTTGTAATCCCAGATCATCAAAATGACAAATATGCTGAAGTTGTCTTGAAGGGAAATACTGGCTGAAATACCCTGAGAACGTGTCTCAAATCAACAATGCTGCCGTTATTGCAGCAGAATCTGTCACTTTTTGTGCAATTTTTGTGGACGATGTCGGAGTAGCGAGGTAGTAAAACCACGAGTTGCAGCCGATCGCGCGCATATTCGCTTCTCGGCGTGTGTCGTTTTATTACATAAAATGCAGTAAAATATATATATATATATATATACATATATATATAATAAATATTCACACATCCGGTCCAGAGAATAACGTATTTCTGTCTATATAAATCAGTAATGTTTTCTTGTTGTGACAGATTGATTGAAAAACAAATAATATTGAGGTTTTGAAACAGAATTTTTTTATTTTTTATTTTTAATGAAAAAAGTGATGCCTAATAAATATTTATAAAGATATTGAAAAAATTAATTTAAAAAGATATCAAATATTTACAAAGATATCCATCACTAATAAATCTATTAGTGAAAAACACGAATTTTTTTTTGTTGAAAAAAAAAACACAAAAATGTATAATATAAAACATTTTTATTTAATAAAAAAATCAGTTTTTTTTTTTCCATTCCCTTAACGAACATTCGTGTGTTTCCAAATTTCTCATCCTAAAAAAATATCGCAACAAGTTTAAAAAATTCAATATGTATGTTCCAAAAATCACATTTTACGATGTGATAAAACGAGGAATGCGTCACAAGCCGTAGCTGTAGTACTGCACGACGATCGGAAGCAAGAGATGAATCTGAACTTCAGAGTATAGCTTAAATCTATTTGTTTTTTTAGATCCAAAAAAGTATAGCAAATACAAAAAATACCTACCGCGGTTACTTACGTACGGAAGTTAACACAAAGCTTAGGGTACGGTATAATTGTGAAATGAACTCGTAAGAGACTCGCGAGGAGATTACTCATTGCGAAGATGCCCAGTCTTCATACGTTCGTTCGTTCGTTCGTTCGTTCGATCTCCCGAAGAGGTTTACATTGCGTTTACCTGGTGCGCTTTTATCTCATTTTACTTACGATCAAACTGTGCGCATTTTTCGTACATACTTATGATATGTGTTACAGTGTGAATCTAATATTAGATTATTATATTTACCGTAATGTTAAAGGTGAGTGCGTTTTTCGAGATACTAATTGGTTCTACTTTGATAATTTTTTTTTCTTTGTTTTTTTTTTTTTGTTTTTTTTTTACTTTGTGTCGAGGGAAAAGAAGAGTATCGTTTTTATTCGTTTACGTGGTAACATGTTGCGCGATCGTAGATTCGAGGATCCAATCTCGGAAACCTCAAGGCTCTTGAGATTGACATTTCTCGAATTCTCTTGGAAAAATGCAATTCGCAAGGGCCGAGTGTCCGTGGATTCAATGATCCAAAAAATTAAGATCCAGAAATTCTACAATCCGCTAGTGTATTGTATTTTTTGCAACAAACTGATGAATTAGAGAAATTAGTATTCTATATCGAAATTGATATGTTCGACTTGTAATATATATTTCACAAGTTGCTTTTAGCAAATATTGTTGAATCCTGATTAAAACAGAACAAAGTGTTCAAATAATTGTATTTGCATAAATTTTTACATCACGCTCTGCGTCTTTGGACTCATGCAAAAATAAAATTTGTGTTCTAAATCTACCAATACACTATTTTTTTTTCACACATTCAAATATATATATTAAATAATACCTTCAAATGTTCTCTCGACCGTGGCATGGTTTTCCATAAATTACTTTAATTCCTATTCTATTTAATTGTTTTCAAATTCTCTTGTAATTAAAAAATAAGTACTTTCAAATACCTATTATAATTAAAAAATTAAATAAATAAATTAATTAAATTAAATTTACCTAAAATTAAAATATTAATAGCGCTGAAACACGTGTTACGTAAATGTGCAATGAGACGTATATAATCGTCTATATATACATATATATATATATATATATAGACGATATATATATATACAACTCATCCCATTGTAATAATATTGTTAGAACAAATGCCAATCAGCAAGTTGTAATTGTAAAATATTGTTCTGCGCGTGTATAAATAGACAAAGAAATGTGTGCAAAGTAATACCGATTTACCGCGTTTTGCTGTACATTTGCATGAAAAGAACGAATAGCACCTAATTGCGATTAGTAGTGTCCCTGAACCTTCGTCCTAAAGCCTCATTACTCAATTTCAATGTAGAATGCTAACTTTCACGCGATTTTGTGATCCATAGACGCTAACGTCCGCGACTTGTGTACGGATTAGACAGCAGAGGATCCTAGAATCTACAGATCCACGAATCCACGAACGGTCTTAACGGAAATGTGTTATTCATTTTGAAAGAAAAGTACCACCCGAAATGTACGTAATAATAGTTACGGCTCAAAATTCGAGTCAAAAACTCCCATTAAAAGAACACAGGGGTTTTTATCGCAGACGCCCATTTGTGTCCAAATCCAACCGAAATCGCGATATTGCTCGATAAAAATCATCAGACACGATAATTAGGGTAAGCAAATAGACGCTAACAAACGTTGTTGTATGTTGGATCTTACCACACATACAAACCTATCTTATCAGGCAGGTTCAGGGATTTTGCATGGAATAGTGAACGGCACTAGTTGCCGGCAGCGGCCACCACGCTGTACCAAGAACAAGATAAAAACTGTATTAATCAAGGATAGCCAATAAGCGTTCGCGAGGTTTGTTTTAATTATTTGTTTGTTCTGCTTTTTTTACCGTATTTATGCATTTTACAGAACGATATTCCTGATGGGTGAGTATGGCGGGAAACCCCCCCCAAATCGTACTGTCTGGTTTAAGTACCAAAACTGGTAACTATTCCCTGCCTAACTATATAGCCCTGCCCCCACTATCTAGCTGGAAGTGACGCTAAGATAAAATTCCAGACTATACGGGGCTCATTGAGCTTCGCGAGAAGGGTACCACTCTGTTTTTCTTATTTTGTTTTACCTCGTTAAGGTGTTGTTACTTACAGTGCATATCTCTTTCATGTTCATATTCAATGAAGGCATATCCTCTGGGTTTGCCATTAATTGTATTATGTATTACTACAATCTGCAATAAAATAACATTACTAAATAAAAATCTCAACCCATGTGATAATAAAAAAATTCTTAAGCATCGTGGAGAAAAATATTAATATTACTTTTTTCACCGGACCATAAACTTCAAATTCTCTTCTAAGTTTGGATTCCGATGTGTCATAATTCTGTGAGAATAAAAACAATATTTATGCTTCAATTTAGTTCATACAGTTATTTTACTTCATATGACCGTGTATACGGTAGTTACTTACAATTCGAGCTACAAAGAGAGTCTTAAAGGGATCTGCTGTAACATTGGAAATACCAGCTGGGTCCCATACCGCAATCTCTTGCTCAAGTTTATATGCTACTTGCTCCGCACGTTCTCTCCTTCGACGTTCGAGACGTTCTTCTCTGGTTTCCACACGTACAGGTGGCGGTGTTTCTTTGGGGTCCTGCAAGAGACCCACAAACATTCATTCTCAATTAAAATGTTTACAAACACGATTTTTTTAATCGACGATACAGCTGTAAGAACAAAAATTCTCAATGCATTTTTTCTCTTACCTCGAAATATTTGAGGAAATCTCCGACGCCCACATAGCCGCTGTTCTTCTTCTCGTGGGGAAGTTTGCTAACCGGTGGTAGAAACGGAACCGGGTCACGCGGAGCGAAGAGCGCCAGTAAATTCGGCGGCAAATATTGTGTCATTCCGATGAGATGTTAGACTCACTCACCTGAACGACGATGTGTTTTAGAAAATTTATGAACCAGAATATAAGACAAACGGTATTAGCAGCATTCTCCCGCTGTCTATAAAATGGCCGCCACGTATTGCTTCCGTAGAGAGAGCGCCACTATCACGTTTATTAATTATTAATTTGTTTAAGCCGGGAACACACGAAAAAACGGACTTAGGCTGATATTACATTTGTCGTACGATAAAGATTTTAAGTATATGTTGATTGGCTATCAGATGAAGTTTTATAAAGAACTGTATTTGATAGCCAATCAACATATACTTAAAATCTTTGTCGTACGACAAATATAATATTGGGTGCGTTCAGACAACTCAACGGTTGAGAGATCATCACTTATGATAGGACTATTCTTCAAAATCTGCAGCGGTTCCAAAAGTACGATCCAATCACAAGTGATTATCTCTCAACCGTTGTGCGACTGTTGAGTTGTCTGAACGCACCTATTAGCCTTAACCATTGAGGAAATCAACCATTCACATACCGACATCGGTTACGTTCAGAAAACTCAACGGTTGAGAGATCATCACTTATGATAGGACTATTCTTCAAAATCTGCAGCGGTTCCAAAAGTATGATCCAATCACAAGTGATTGGGTACGTTCAGACAACTAAACAGTTGCACAACGGTTGAGAGATAATCACTTCTGATTGGATCATACTTTTGGAACCGCTGCAGATTTTGAAGAATAGTCCTATCATAAGTGATGATCTCTCAACCGTTGAGTTGTCTGAATGCACCCATTATCTCTCAACCGTTGTGCAACCATTGAGTTGTTTGCACTGAACTATAATAGGCGATTTTTGGCAATCGTATGGTACATATACCAAAGTGTACCAAACTATAGTTCGAGTGACTTCAAATTATAGTTCGGTACACTTTGGTATATGTATCATACGATCGCCAAAAATCGCCTAATATGGAACGCGCCTTGCCATTGTGCGAGCTGTCCGCGATAGAGAGCATCACAACTAGGATCTCTGTCTTTGTCTCGTCGTCGCTGATTGGTTGAAATTTATACGAGTACAGTCCAAGACAAAAAAACAACGAAAAGTCATAGACGTAATATAATATATAGACTGCGCGTTCCCTACCTTTGCCATGTTAAGAAAATGTCTTCAGCGTTGTGAGAGACAGCTGGTGTTGAACAGTAGCGTCATCTCCGTCTAGCAAAGTAGTGGGGATGAAGAGGAATGAAAGAGATTAAGGGGTGATGATAGGTTAGGCGATATGAAACAGTATGCTTTGCGCACAATAGACAATATTAGGGGAAGAGAAATATATATATATATAGGAAATATAACACTAATAAAATGACACTAATTTGCTTATAATAATTACACACCTATGAAAAGTAGGGTGCTTTCCAACTACGTACACAAGTAACACTGGCTGCTTTCCTTTTAGGAGACACAGTCGACACAAGTCGACACAAAAGTCATTCTGTCTTCGTTCAATATTCAGTGAGAAACAAAGACAGAATGAAACTTGTGTCGACTTGTGTCGACTGTGTCCCCTAAAAGGAAAGCAGCCACTGTGTAACACAGTGTCGCCTGTGTACGTAGTCGGAAAGCACCCGTAATACGCGAGTTTTTCAGCGACCGCTCCACTCCGCATACACAACAACAATTTTCACCATTTTGTCAATTTTCTTGTAAAAGATTCTGATTCTGACCACAATAATCAACTTTGTCAAGATCGCAACAGCCAAACCCGTGGCCATATTGAATTTTAGCCCCACTACTACAGCGTTCAGTCATTCAGTCACTCAGCAATTGCTGAGCGCTGATTGAAAGAATGACTGCCGAACACAGTCATCATTCTTTACTTTTAGTTGTTCTTTTGTTTTGGACTGTATTCGTTGCTAAGCGCTGATTTCTGCTGAACGCAGTCATTCTTTACTTTTCGTTGTTTTTTTTGTCTTGGACTGTACTCGTATAAATTTCAACCAATCAGCGACGACGAGACAAAGACGGAGATCCTAGTTGTGATGCTCTCTATCGCGGACAGCTCGCACAATGGCAAGGCGCATTCAATATTATAGTTCAGTGGTTGTCTGAACGCACCCATTCTTTTGAACGTTGCTTATATTTGAGAATACTGGCCTGTGATTGGTTGATTTGCTTAATGTTTAAATTTTGACTGCTTAAGTTTTTTTCTGTCTGTTTGTGCTTTGCAAACTTATACAGATGATACAATTGGCCAGTTCTCTGGGATTTTGCAACTGCAATTTGCGACCTTTGATTTTATAACTTTGAACTGCTAGTCGATATATTTTCATGTTGTAACGAAGATTACTAGCGCGTCCATGGCGCAAGCGGCAGAAAAGTGAAACATACAAGCGAGATAGCGACAGTACAAAACGAAGAAAGAGAGAGACGGAATCACAAATACATTGCTGATGATTTTCTCAAATTCTTGTTTCAAAAAGTAACAGTCTTATTACACATGTATGTGATATTCCTATATGGCTAGTTGAGCAAGATTCCCATAAGCGGGATTTGACCCAACACTGAAGAATAGAAGACAGACGTTTATTGACTCTTCAAGAAAGAATAGGACAAGTGTTCAATAATTGTTAATGCGCAAATGTGGCGGGAAAATTTAAACAGATTTATCAAAGGAATTTACTAATTGATAATTAATAAGAAAAATAATTATAAAAAGTGTCTATAATAGTTTTATTGTTTAATTACAAAAAATTATACGTAAAATTTTATTAGATAAATATGTTCAAGGCATGATGTAAAAATAAAAATTAATTTGTATTGTGCAAGAAAGTGAAAACAATATAGAAAAGAGATGAAATAAAACGTTAAAATTTTTAGCACAATAATAAAAAATATCAGTGATGTAATATATTAATAAAAGCAACATAATTAAGTAAAAAATAGAACACAGCACATGCAAATACACAAGTGACACCAAATATTTTACAAAAAAGTAATATATTTATTTTATGGACTTATAAAATAATATTTACAAAGATATTTTACATATATACAAAGTTACTGAAAAGATCCTTAATTTTAAATTGTTTCTCGTAGACATGACAATACCTCACCATTTTGCACTGATTTTATTTTATTTTTATTACAGCAACGGAATTTTTGTACCACACAAATAAACTGCAAACAATGGGTGCGTTCAAACAACTCAACAGTTGCACAACGGTTGAGAGATAATCACTTCTGATTGGATCGTACTTTTGGAACCGCAGCAGATTTTGAAGAATAGTCCTATCATAAGTGATGATCTCTCAACCGTTGAGTTGTCTGAACGCACCCAATATCTTATAAAACTTTTGAGGTTATACTTCACGTCACATGTGCTATAGATTTTTAGTACTGGCAGTGAATATCGGAACGTGGCCAATATAGCATTGTGGAAAAATGTCACGCATGCGCTTTACAAACGAACTGAGCAGTGATAAAGAGAGAATGAGCATTGTCTGAACCGTGTTAGTGTTAAGACCCCGCTGAGAGCTCAACTAGCCATATGGGAGTATTACACATATGTTATTACATGTCAATAGATAACCAATAAACTATAACCAATAAAATATATATTCACTTTGTCACAAAAGAAGGCTCGAACATCTATTCCGTTTTTCTCTTTCTTGATAAACTCGCCTTTATGTTTTACTTTTTTGCCACTTAGGTGATGGAGGCGCTGTTAATCTTTGTTACACGGGGAAGCATTGAAAAAAAAAAGGGGTTTAGAAAAACTGACATTTCAATTATCGAATAACGATAGTAATTTTTTATTTACTTTCAAGTAAATAATAATATATATTATTGTTTTAATGTGTGTGCAATTTAATTATTTTCCTTATTTTGTGTAAGATATGCGAAGAATACGTTATGCAATCGAGTGTTGTTTTTGCTAAAAAAAAAAAAGAAAAAAAATTCATGCAACATCAAAAGACGTTGCCGTTTCCTTTGAATTCTCTCGTAACGTCGCTTACTCAACTTAAATATACATTACGTAAGCGCTATCGTTACGTACAAGTGCAGTCGCTTTTGATAGCGACACACAGTTCCGCTACCTGTTACCTGTATTTAGTTTGACTGCTCTTTTTCCAGGAAACACATTCGACTTTATCAATTATTACTTCATAAAAAAAAGATAAACCTACTCACAAGAAGAGTTTTAAAATTAAAATCACTGTTTCATCAAGCTAACTCAAAGGTCCAAGATTGTACGTGACTCAGATTCGTAAATAAAACAGTTTACATTGCGTAACAGTAATTAGAATGCAAACGCGAGCGATTCTCCACTCGTATATATTTCACTGGTAATTCACTGACGCTCGCCAAAATAAATGTAATGCTCGTCAAAATCGACTGTATGCAATTCTATGGTGTTTCACGAGCGTATATACGTGCCGCGACGATGCATTCTCGCATGAACGCGTACCGAATAAAGAGCGTGCTTGCAATTTTTCATGCGTCGCACGTACTTTTACGCACACACGGCGCTCCGAAAATAGTATACACAGATACATACGCGGAGAAATTTTCTTTGAGCCAGTCAACTTTTTTTTTCTCAACGAAAATTTATTTTCAACTTTTTCCGAATTGTTTAACAAATCTTAGTATGTACACTGCTTTCTTCTTGTATGTATAGCTAAAATATCTTATTTTTAGCATATTGGAAGAATCGAAAAAAAACCGAGGTTTTATTCTTTTCAAAAAAAAAAAATAGATTACAATTAGTCAGCGAAATATTTCGACTCTGACTGGAGTCTTCTTCAGTTCGCAAAACGATACAAAAAATATTATAAAACATATTGCAAGTATGAGATGTCGAATAAATGTCAAATAACAAGAAGCAGTCGCAGTGTAAAATAAATTAGACGTGGCGCGGTTGGCGGTTATCAATTTAATATTTTATGTAATATTTTTTTGTAATATTTTATTTGAATTTTTCTATTTTATTAAAATCTTGTTTAGTTGCTCGAATTTGACCTATTGTCACATTTTTATTGTATTTGCGATACGAACGAATTATTCGATTATTTTTTTATTCTTTTGTTTGTGTCATCAGCAATTAGAACAACTAAGTTTAACACTTTCTAGACATCTATAAAGATGTCTAGTTCTCTTTTAGGACTTTCTAGCTTCATTTAAAAGATGGAACATATGTGTAGAACTTTCAATACCGCAATATATCTTGTAAAATGCAAAACTGCGAGACAGGACATTTTAACTAACACAACGGCAGTACAATATAAATGTTAATTATAGTAGATATAATCTTTCTCTCTCTCTCTCTTTTACTCTCTCATTTGTCTCAAAAAACTTAAGTTTTTAAAATAGCAAAACTGTTATCAGTCAGACTCAAGAAGATCGGACTATTAATTCTAATAAACCGCAACTAAGCGGTATATTAATCAAAGAAAAATTTATA
This sequence comes from Pseudomyrmex gracilis, assembly GCF_002006095.1. Taxonomy (NCBI): domain Eukaryota; kingdom Metazoa; phylum Arthropoda; class Insecta; order Hymenoptera; family Formicidae; genus Pseudomyrmex; species Pseudomyrmex gracilis. Next base: position 59,487 of record NW_018020793.1, on the reverse strand, counting down.
AAACAAAATTTATAAAACAAATTCTGATTGATGAACACCGAGTATGCATAATCACGTAGTGCCAGTCCAGCAAAAATTCAACGTAGGTATTTGCGCGCTTTGTTTCTGCTCGCGAAAGAAGAAATCACAAAAACTAATAATATTATATATAGACATTGTGTCGAATATAAATAGTTCAAAAACTATATATATTCGCTTGTTCTCAATTATATTTCCCGATTTAAGCGAGTCAAGATTTTATCACACCGTTTCGGATTGTACAATCTCTACAGATGCAAGTTTTGTCATTGTATAAAGAAAAAAGCTTGCAAAAAAAAGAGGAGAACTTTGTATTCCGCAGCTATATTTCGTCCCATAAACTTAATTCGCAACCGCCATATTAAACGAGAAGTCGGATATATCGGATTGCGCGCGACCGCTTGCAATATGCGTGCGCTTGTCTGAGTTCCCGCGATTACTTCAAAATATCATGAACACTCAACCAAATTATAGACCAAATTATATATACGGGAACAAACGGTTTGTTTCAACCAAGTGCCTGTGTAAGAAAAAAGAGAAAGAGGAAGAGAAATTTCACGGCAAAAATTGTTGAGAATGAAATTGCCTTCAATCTCCGACAGCTTTCCCCCAACCTTCAGTTAGATAAAAGAGATAAAATTTTCTCTGAAACGTAACGTTTTCTCTTTCTATGAGCTTACGCGTGTCTGTAGGGCAAACAAGCACTTAATGACTTACACGTCTGTGTAAGTAAGCGAACGTATACGCACAGTCAGCTCACACACACACACACGGACGAGATTATCCGCTAAATTTACGCATAGTCGGCGACGAAGGCCTATCCCAAGGAAATCTGGCGAAGTATATACTTGACAGACCGTAATACCGGCTTTCCGGTAATGGCAACAGCCATCTTGTATTTTGCGTAATGTCACGATGTGGCCTACTTCCGAACAACTCCACGTGCGGAGGTCGTCGACCGGAGGTTCTAGCCCCCTTTGCCTAGACTCTATATCTCCCTGTTCCCCTCACTCAAAACTTTCGAACGAACGTATGCGCCTTTAAAAGATTGTTAAACTACGAGAAAGCACACCCGTTGGTACACAGCGTTGTCACCGTATTGAGTAATAGTGGCTCTTTTTTTTCTTACGAATTTGTGTGTGTGAAATATTACACTCTTCTCACTCTCCTTATATGCGCAAGTATATCATATTAAGTATACACATTGTGTTTTGTGAAACGCGAATTGTTATTTATAAAAATACGTATAGTTTAAATAAAGAAACAAACTACGCTATATTAAAACAAACAAAAAAGAAACAAAAAAGTTTTGTTTCTTAAAAAGATTGTTTCCAGACCCAGCACCTTTTCTGATTTAATTACCACGTGAAAAATAAAACACTTTTAAATGCGCTACCAGATGAGAGTGGGACTGACGGAAAAAAACCTATTACACGTTTGAAAAATTGTTTGAAACTGTATCATTATTCAAATATTGTTTGAAAATAATTCAATTAACGTCGGAAACTTATACGAAAGAAGTTTCTCTTGAATATTTTTCTCGTTTATCTTCTAGTTTTAGCGGTGACAACAGCAGTTATCTAGTATCTGGAGACATTTTTTATCCATATCTGAGATTGTACACAGTTTGCTTGAATAAATGTTGACAGAGGAAAACGTTCACACAATGTGCTCGTATACATTTATACTTCACTTCCAAATGTCGTTTTTGCGCGTTCCACCGTATATGTTGGGATACCGATCACTTTTTGCGCGCGACGAAATTTATACATTGCCTGTGCTTCAGAATTCTCAACGCTTTTGCTGCTACGATTTCTCGGCACTATCTAACAACACTTTGCGTCTTACTCTTCTTGCGTTTGCTTACTTCTCTCTTTTCTTTCTTCTCTCTTCCGCGTTCTTTATTCCTCTCTCTTGACACACGAGTTGTACCGAAGGACAGACAACTGGTCTTTCTGGTAATAAAAAAAAAAAAAAAAAAATGCAAATTAGACTTGCTGATCAGCTAAATGTAATACACGACACGGCAGTCACATCACTAATTCGCCCACTACTTGCTGAACTTGGCTTCTCTCCTTCCTCTCTCGGCTATTTTAAAGAAAAAGCTCCGATTGTTGCCACAATCAAGATGTCAGGGTAACGAAAGTATCTGGTTTCACATTTTTTGTTTTTGTTTTTTTTTGTTCCTTCGCTTCGTTTAATCTAGCAGCGATGACCCTTTGACTCGCATTTATCAATAATATCGCCAGACTTATATCTACTGCGTCATACAAGTTACACTCCAAAATAAAATCGTAATTTTTAACAATATTATTATCTTCTCAAACAAAATATTATATTAGTTCCGATACTATTATTCCCAAACAATATTATCTTTCTTTGTTTTTTTTTTTTTTTTATTTTTATTATGCAATTAAAACAGTATTTATTTAGCAATTAAAACAGTATATTTTAAAAAAATAGATCATTTATATCAAATATAGATATATATATATTTTTTTTTATTATATAAGACATATTTATTATAAAAACTCAAAATGAGAAATAAATGTTCTCAAATAGAAACAGATTCTTCCTCAAACGTCCGTCACACATAAATTCAGTTCACAGACTCCGTTTGTTTACAGACTCTGCTCTGACGGAACATGAGTTTTATTCGGACGCGAAATATCTGTTGCAAAATTTTGTTTGAATTCGCTGTCATTTGACCGACTTACTGCTATAAACAGTAGTTGCTTCACCGAAGTCAAATAGCGTGAAGTCAAAATTTTGAAGGAAATTTCTCCACGTATCGTAAGAATAATATCGATGAATTTTCTGTTGTACACCGTTTGTCAATTTTACAAAGTAAGTTTCGTGAATTTACGACCGCAATACGTAATAATAATAATGAGCGCGGTGTGGCAAGCAGGTTCGTTGTACATGTTTGAGGAACGGTTGTATGAGAAAGGCCGTCACTTTCAAATGTGGCAACGTGACCTCCGCTCCTACGCACCTGTGGTACCCAATAAGAACCTTACGTAATCAAGGGATCGACCGTCCGGGAATACGGACGGACCGGATAGATTGCCGCGCGTGTATTTGTATTTAGGGATGAAAGACGATCGATGTCACATACGACGTGTCAGAATCTATATAAATGCGTGTAACAAAAAAGTGTGTACATGTATAATATACGTTCGATCGCAAATGTGTATCGATCACAAATGTAAAAACCAAGCACGGGATACGCGCGTGACAACACGAGATGCACAATCAACTAAATTTTCAATTAGTCAGCGAAAGTCGTATCCCTCAAGGCCAGAAGGCTCTTGCACGCGCGGTACAAGCGCGAACACAGCTAAAATCTATCGCTCAACAAATTAATTGTAAGATTACATACACATTCGCGAGAGACTGGGCTATTGATAGTGTGAAATTTCGCGGTTGAAACTTTCTTCATTGCAAAAACGATGCTCTTTGCAACACGATTAAATAATATTTATAATTTATATGGTAGTTTGTATTATTATTATTGTTGTGTGTGTGTGTGTGTGTGTGTGCAGTTATTAACTATTGACGCATGAGATAACATCTCACTTAAAAAAAAATTCTTATAATAAATAAAAAATATTTATAATTTATATAGTAGTTTTTATTATTATTATTGTTGTGTGTGTGTGTGTGTGTGCAGTTATTGTTAACTATTGATGCATGAGATAACATCTCACTTGAAAAAAAAAATTCTAAGAAAATTTTTTGTTTTCCGAAACTTAAAAACGCGAAAACTAAACTCTTGATCTGTGTGAAATCGTTAAATTGAATGTTAATTTTCGATTTACAATTTACTTGATAAACATGGGAAGACTGAGTATATAGTAAGATTGAAAGTCATGCACTGGTTAAGGTCATCGACCTTGTTTCGGGATTCTTTCGTTTACTTGTCGGTAAAAGTGAACGAACAGGATGTGTGAGTACAGTCTGTTGTCAACTTAGGAAATTAACGTGAGAGTTATCTAACGTATATACATATATATATATCTAAGTGTGTATACACTCACATTAGATTAGACGCAATATACAGTCGATAGCAAATTAATACAAAAACAAAAAAAACAGTAATGTATCGAATAACGGTCTGGCAAAAAACCGCCTTCGCCTTCTCTTATGTATCTTGTTAATTATTTATAAAGGCGGTCTCTTAATATATAACACGCGATTATATTCGTGTGGCCTCACACGGCAATCGCTACTTCCGGTGGCGAATGGAACACGAGCGAGCCGGGAAAAAGTGTAACCTCAGCGCGCACGTGGAAGAAATCTAATTCCGCGGTGAAATTTCTAGCGCACCTAGTACGCATCGATCCAGGTCGAGTTACTTCGTAAACTATCCGGCATGCGCAGTTCCAGGTCATTGGGTCAAGCCTTTCTTCATCGACCAGACCCGCGCTATTGAAGATTCACTTCTCTCGGCTAAACTCGTTTCGATCTATAGTTCGAGCATCTTTTTCCGATGTCCAGTTATATATATATATATATATATATATATATATATATATAGCTACAGATTTAATTATCTTCCCGTAGAAATATTTTCAATCCGTCTCTCTATCGCTGTACTAATATTTTTTTTACACTCTACGGATATCAATATATGATATCTACGTAAAGATACGCAGAACAAGAAAAGATCTAATCACTCTCGAGCACACTAAGTTTATTCCACATTAACGTGAGATTATGTAACGCGTGACTCTCTTGAATTACAACAGTAATAGAAAGTGAAAATTCACGCTTGTGTCTTCTCTTGAGAAATAACGATAGTAGTTATGAAATATGCGCGCGTTCTTTTTTCATACATTTATTTAAGTGTTAAAAGTGTTAAAATAAATCGCTAGAAATGACCGGTTCGGTTTGCATATTTAGAAAATAACACCGATTTCGTTGTTTGCGAAATAAATTGAGAAAAACGCTAATTACTTCGCGAATTGTGCAATAATACCGAGTGTTGCGGCACATCTGTATTACATTTTTATTCATCAGATGTTTTCCTAGAAATTGTAAATATGGTGACGTACATCACACACATCACCCGTCGAAAATAATCAGACGCAAAGTTAAATGTATACGATAAGAGCCGAGAGAAACTAATTCTGGATTATATGAGAGATTATATAAGAGAGAAAAATTCTCGCATTTTTCTCACATTTTTCTTTGTCAAGTTTACAAAAAATAACTCTCCATGTTTATATAAATACGTACAGAAAAAGACATATCTGAAAAAAAAGCAGATATTTTCTTCTTCAAAATAAATTTTGAAAGAAATATCGTTACACAAAGTTTTTTTTTTTTTTTTTTTTTAATTACTGCAAATATGAAAATATTAAGTATATTCTGAAAGAAACAAATTTAAAAACGATTCTACACACATTTAACTTTTNTTTTTTTTTTTTTTTTTTTTTTTTTTATCGTCACGTTTCTATCCATCGCAAGCGAGCCCTGAACGTTCGAATGAGAATTGCTCGCGAGCGTTCAGACAATAGCAGACGCGGTTAATGACAAGCTCCAGACAAAAAGATAAGAGCAACCGCTCTAAAACAAGCCGCTTGATAAGAGAGAAGGGATGACACCACGGTGGAGAGAGGAGCGCGGATCTGGATCGCGAGTAAGGAAGAGAGGCAGAGAGGAAGAAAGAGAGAGAGAGAGAGAGGGAGAGAGAGAGAGAGAGAGAGAGAGAGAGAGAGGCGAAACCAGGGCGTAAGTATTGATCCCGCGCTCGAACAGTTGACACATTTACCAACGAAAAGATACGCGTGATCTAGTTTTGGCGGAAGATGGCACGGGCCAGCATAAAAGCTCCTAGAGAGTGTCTAAACATCCATTACGACACGTTATTAACGGAATGAAAAAACAAACAAAAAAGATATTGTGAACGTAAAAACATGATTTAAAGAAATATATAACTCCGTTTTTTTTAAAAGCCACTCTAGAAGACAGATTATGTTTCTTACTTGTTAGAGATAATACAGCAATCACATAATTGTATAATATTGTTTTTTTTTTTTTTTTTTATTACTTCCGTCTCTTCTTTTGTTAATTATTCAAGAAGTAAAGTTTGTCAAAAAGACACAGATTTGTAATGTAATTACATTCTCAGACATATCTAAAACATTTCATTTTTTTTTCTTTTTTTTTTTTTTAATATATAATTTTCTAAAAAATATTTAACAGAACAATGGCTCTTAGAAGCAGACACAGTTGTAGAGGTGCAAATTTTAATACTTTGTTTATTTCAAAAGTAAAAGTAAAACGTTTTCGACCTGTGGTTTAGGTCATTTTTTCAATACAATAAGAGTATAATTATTTTTTAATACCTTTTGTATCAGGGATTATTTAAAATTAAATTTATCTTTATATAATTTCTCGAAAGATTAAGAGCTATAAATTTATGTTAAGGTTAATGTTTCATAATTATCTTAAATAAAATTATAGAGGTGATATGTTATTAGATTTTTTTTGAGATATCTAGTTTTTACTTGATTTTAATTGAATTAATTGCTTAGTTTAAAATAATTATTAAATATTAACGCCGGTGTCGACAGAGACTATAAATGTTCTAGTGAATAATTTTCTAATTGCTGCTTCAAAATGTATCCAAGTAATGTTCTTCATCCGGCGTCTATATTCTAGAGGAAAAAAAAAATCTCGCGCATCTCATCGAATCGATGTTGTATCTGCAATTGACGGAAGATTTACATACGGACTCTCTTACAGTATTATAATATTTTCACACACATGGACGAACGATGTAAAACGAAAAAACAAATATATATAAATTATCTCGCTTGTTACATTAAAGAAAGCCCCCCCCCCCCGCTGCCGCTTTTTGGGAGTGTTGCCAAATAGGTCAGAGCTCGTATTGAACTGGTACCGTCGACTCTTCACTCCTTTACCGCACCTCTTGCCCTTCTGGTCATCTACTGACCTTAGATCTAGAGCAATTCTCTAGAGCGAGGCTCTGCCGACGGGGACAAACTATGGTATCATCGCGGTTGCCCGACGGTCGTCCTTGCGGCGTCATACCGTTTTGCTACGTAATGCGACAGATACGAAACGCGTCGTTCGAATGACTGATGAATTACGCGGTCTCCCTCGAGTGGTGTATAACAGTTAGTGCCCGCGGGGAATAAAAAAAAAAAAAGAAAAGAAAAAACAAAGGGAAGACAAGAAAAAGTGAAATTCCGAGAGAAGCGAAGAGAAAAACTGGAAGTTGATTGAAAACTCTATAAAACAGAAAGAAGAGTAGATTATCCGGTGTATCTTTGTGTGAGAAATAGTTTTTAGAGTAAAAAAAAAAAGTTTACTTAAAATAGTTGTTTTAGTACAAAAATGCTTTTCGCGTGTGTGTGTAAGTGTGCGCGCATAAATCAAACGCTATATATTTGCTAATATATGTATTAGAGATAAAAGGAAGTTTTCTCTTTCAGTATTCGGCCCTTTCACCTGTAATTCCATTCATTGCGCCCTTACCGCACATGTATGCACGCATCACCCTTCGAATTCTCTCTCTCTCTCTCTCTCTCTCTCTGTCTCACTCCTTGTCATCCATCTTCTCGCTATAGTGCATTGTGTCATACCATGACGCGATGTACAGACGGCGAAGCTAGAATACCGTTTGATCAATACTCCAGGCTCTGCTCACAGTCATCTTCGCACACATTGATAGAACAAGGGAAAACGAGAGATATGCGGGAAGAGGGGGGCGTATAACGGAATGCGAGTTGTTATAAGCGCGTAGAGAGAAATGATATCGTTGACGATGACAATCAACACAACAAGCCGCGTGTTCCGAGTAGCCAGTTTTTTTTTCGATCAAATACGTATCGCGCGAGTTTCTTTTGAGAAAAATAAACCGTGTGTCTCTGTTCTCGCTTTCAGAAGGCGTGGGCGAAGAGACGCGGTTGCTAGTACCGTGGTGGACTACAGTACGACTGTACTATAGTTATACTTAAAGTCTCTCTCCGCTGGTAAAGTAGCTGATAAACCTAGAAAAAGCCCGTTTAGTTCATCGAATGTAACATGTGGTGTGGGACACGTGTCGAAAGGTCAATGACCTTCATACCGGATTTTATTTGATATTCCCTTTCTTCTCCGCGTGAAGTATATACCGCGGACATATTCACTCATTTCTATTTAAACTTTGTCTTTGTGACTAATAAGTATATAAAATATATTTATATCACGACGATATATATGTGTGACAGAAGTTGATGAACCTTGAAGACAACTTGTGAATATAACATTGAAATCTAATGGACATGGTGTTGTCGCAATTTGTTTTTTAAATTTATTTCAAATTTTTGTTGTATAGTAATATAACACAATGACGAGTTTACAACAGTTTCTCGTTATACATTTATGTACACGCACACACACACACACATTTCGTTCTTTATAATTTCGAAAAGAGCGCATGCACGCATACGTTAACAAATAAATAAACAATTGAAAATACATGAAAAAAAAAGAATTGTGTTTTCTGCCGCGCGCGAAATTCGGTCGAATTTTTGGTCGCATCCTATATTCGCGTGGCTACGTAGTAATTTTCCAAGTGTACGAGTGAAATTATTTCTTCACACGTAAGAGAGTGTTCGCGAGTACGCTTTGTAGTTCTCTGTGTAAAAGCAACTACTACTATTAATAGCAACTAGCCGCACCTATTTATCTTGCATCTAGACAAGTCAAGTGCAGTCAGCTGTGATCATCATTCGCGTTCGTCGTGGTTCGTGAAAGATTCGAGGATACGCTCGCAATTTTTTAACGTCCATAATTTTTACATTGGTGTTTTTTAACTTCGTTATTACGGGGGGTATCAAACAGATTGCAAATATACGGTAATATATATTATTACGAACAATAACTTACTTACTAGATCGATTACGTGTCGATCGATCGGTATATTTGACAATAATCGATTTATCATACAAACAAGAGAAGTTATCACGATACGTATTCAGAGAAGCTGGTGAGTACACCCCGGGGATTTCTCGTTACTCCGTTCGCTCCTTTGTTACACAACCGGCTCTCAGCAACACAGCCAACTATCGACCCCACCAGCAGCTCAGCCCCCCTCTCGCATCTCTGTTTTCTTCCGTCTTCTCTCACCGTTATTCTCTCCCTCTCCTCCTCTCCTTCCCTCTTGTAATTTCCCCTAGATCTATTCACGATTTCACTAAATGTATCTCTTTCTGCTGTTTGCTCCGTTCGCTTGTCCCATCGCTTCTCTTTTTCTATTTCTCTCTTACCTTTCCCTCTCTTTTGTCACTTTCGATTTTGACCCCCTTCTTTTCGTCTTTCTTCTTCTTGTCGTCTTCTCTATTATGGTGTCAATCCTCCCCTCCCGGGCTTCGTCTATTTGTCGCACCATCCTTTTCTATTTACTCCTCTCTCTGTCTCTCTTTTTCTTTCTCTTTCTCTTTTTTACTTTCTTTCGTCCTTGTTCTCGCGTAATTTCGCGTAATCACTCTTACCGCTTTTCCTATTAATTGCGTTTTTTTAATGTTTTCTGGCTTTGTTCCCGGATTTTTTAGTTCTATTGGTACAAAAGAGAGACCTACATTTTTTTCTATTTCTCTCACGCTTATGTATCTTGCTTAGCGAAGTGGGGGGCCACGTGCTTCCAGTACCTTAGTCACGCGAGGGTAAGACACGTGGTATGTAAGTCGCGTATACAGTACATAGGTGCGGTAAAGTACATATTTTCCATGAAGTACGCAGTTCAACAAAAAAATGAAATGCAAATTAATTTCATTTGTCTTCTGAAAAATAATTTTTATTTCTAAAATATCATCATAATGCTTCTCGGAATGTTCAGTGAAAATTTTTATATATTAAAAACTGAGAATTTTTTTATGATAAATATATATATATATATATTCATATATATATAATTATAGAACTTTTTATATAGAACTTCAGTGAAAATTTATATATATATAGAACTTTTTAGATAGAACGTCATATGTATTCATACATATTCATCATAAAAAAGTTCTCATTTTTTAATATACAAAAATTTTCACTGAATTTTAATAAAAAGTTCTGTATAAAAATTTTCACTGAAGTTCTATATAAAAAGTTCTATATAAAAAATCAATCAATTTTCTATATAAAAAGTTCTATATATATATATATATATATATATATATATATATGTATGTATTTGTCATAAAAAATATATATACAAATTCTGTTTGCTATATCGCCGCTCAGTAAACACAAAGTAACGGTACTTAACATTGATATTATAATTTCCCACTCAACAATGTAACTGCGATGTAACATGCCTTGTACGTAGCAGTTACATTGTTAAGTGAGAAATTATATAACATTAATCTTACGTTACAGTTATTTTGTGTTTACTGGGCGTATAAATTTTTCGTGCGAGTAAATACTCTTTCGATTCCTTCGTTCTTTTTCGCATCATCGCGCGAAACTTGTACAAGTGAGTCAAATTGAACATCCCAGAATTATTCGCAAAATAATACAATATCATAGAACGATTCGAATATTTTTTCTCTCTAATCTCACCTCGAAACCTGAAATACTTATTTGTTCTTTTGTAAAATTCATAAATGTTTAATTTCGAAAAGAAAAATTTTATTATGTCGATGATTATATTCCGAGATGAAAGTCCGCGTCAAAGTGCAAGAGAGTTTAAAGTGTTACAAAATCGCCGACGACTTTGTGGAGGCATTTCGATTACAACGTGAGGAAGAGTCATGAGGCTGATAAGGAAAAAAAGAATAGCAAGCGAAAGGAAGGGATAAGCGCGACAGCGAGCTGAGTTTACGCGAATTCTTGCTTACGTAAGTATACGCATGTAGATAAGAATATGCTTATCTCAAAGAACGTCGCCATACGGGTAACCGCGTGCTGATGTGTGAAATCGTATCGTTACGATTTTTCAACGAGAGAAATAAATTAATTCCACCGTGTAATAATTTTGTTAAGAAGTGTATATTTCATTTAAAATATTAAACAAAACCAATTTTCTAATAATATGTAGAGAAAGTCAGTCACGTTGTTCTCTGCTGTGTATTATCTTCTTTCATAAATTAAGTTGGAAGAAAATGATGAATGCAAATTGATTTATATAGTAGTAGAAAATAGGAGAACCAGCGCTGCAGCACATGCAGCGTCAAGGATACAGAAAAAAACATCAAGGAAAAACTGACAATTGCGTTAAATTACAGAGATCGGATCGCAAAATGTAATACACGTGTAGCATAATTAACGGCGTATCTGAAGATCTCTTTTTATTGTTTGTATATCTCATGCATCAAAAAACATTCTACAAAGAAACTTGTTATTTAACATTATTTGCGCATTGGAAATATGTCGCAGAACTAAAGTATCGTTATTTCCTTTTCTGTTTTTTTTTTTTTTTTTTTTTTTTTTTTTTNTTNCCCNNANTTTTTTTTTTTTTTTTTTTTTTTTTTTTTTTTTTTTTTTTTTTGTTTTCTTGTCACTCGAATTTATTTTTTTATCTTATATCACATCTCGTTTTATCTTCCGCATGAAACATCATATGAACATATCGTGCTTTGCAAAGTTGTTTTCAACAATTAATTGATGGAAGGAACTCAATATCCAAAATGTGATTCGCAAAGTTCTCACGATATTTATGCACACCTGCTTGTCTAGGAAGTGAAAGCTGTAAAACGATTCATGGTCACATTGTGACTAGTTAGATGGCTCCCTAGTTTGATCAAGGGCTAGACACTAGTCATATATCGATGTATCACAGTGACACTCAGTCAAACAGTCGAATGTAAATCACGAATAGCTATAAAAATTGTTTACAATTAACCCATACATATATATTGTGTTGGATTGTTCGCCGCGCAATTAAGAGAATTTTATTATTTTATATTAAAAACATAGAAAAAAATTCTTTTTTTCATCAAACTTTTATATTTCCAACGCTTACTTTTTATAATAAAAATATTTAGTTATATATATATATATATATATATATACACACACATATATGTATATATATATATATATATGTATTATTAAGAAATAGGTTGCGCGCGCTCGCATTCTTCTCTGGTTGCCTGCCACATGAGTTAGGGCGATCCAATTGGGGTTCGAATATCCTAACGTGGTGGCCTCCCCTTTGAGTTCCCGCTGCGATCAATACTCACGCCGCGATACCAAAGCTAGACTACCAACTTTGTATACCGAGGTCTTCGTGATGCAAGTGTCCTTGACAACCATAGCGAATTGCCGTCGCGATGTCTCGGTTGTAGAAAATGCGGCAGAATTCAAAGGTCGCCGTATATCTCTAATCTGCTTATAGACTTAATTATAGCTGAACTTTTCCGCAATAATATCCCACGAAGCACTAATAGTCCAGGAACTATAAACAACTGAATTTACGGAAAAAAAGAATTGAATAGATATAGATATACCTTTGTTATACGCATGACTTAATACATCGCATTTATGCTCTTTCTTAAGAGGAAAGAAAAATAAAACTTCATCTTCCTTTGATATAAATCTTTCCCTCGATTATTCACGCGAATATGCAAACGTTGATTACGCGAGAGATAATAATAATAAAAAAGACTAGATTAATAAGAGATATATTTTGGACATGATATATTATGCGATGTCACGTTGTGTTCCAACTCGTTTAAGTATGCGCGAGCATTCGATTTACGAATGTATTGAATACAGGATGACCCAAGAGACGAAAACTTTGTGAAGCGGCTTTTTCGGGATCACCCTGTATATGTACATACGCGCACGCGCACTTATTGAACAACGGGAAGCTCCCATCTGCGAGCGTGCGCGCCACACAAGCGCGCGAAGAACCGACTCACAAAGTACACGCATTTATACACGTCGCGTACACACATACACATTTACACAACCATGCATACGCGCGCGAACGTGGAGGCAAACAAAGAAAGAGCCCTAGCGACCAGCAATGCGGCAACGGCAAGCGCCTGCGCGCCGCTCTATGTGAGTCAAGGACGACACGTGCTGCTACGAACGACCTACTTATATCTTCGTAGCTTCGTGTACGATCGCCCTGGTACACGAACTTTCCCGAGTGCAGAAATAGGACGACCGGCAAGCCAGGCAAAGCCAAGTCCCGACGTTTTACGGAGCGGCCTAACCCTTCCTTCCTCCCTCTTTCCCCTTCTAGCTTTATCCTGCATCGCGCTGGTTAATCGACTAAACGCTATAGCGACTATTCTGCCTCACGCTTAACCCTTCCGAGTATTCTGCTTGGCGATTGTGTTACGTCCTAACATTTAGCTGTCAATTCAAATACAATGTATTCGCGATACAGATCCACACACACACGTGCACAAAATCATGCCCATTTCAAATCAATCGGTCTGCAAACGAGATCTGTCATCTTGCGACTTCGTCACAAGTAATTCAATTTAGGAAGTCGATGGCTCGATACGAGAGAACAAGCTGCTCTCTTTCGCTTCGCATTATTTTTATAACAATCATTGGACTGATGATTGTCTTCGATCCCAATGGCCGTTCAACGATCGTCGAATGTTACGTAACTCAACGATAATGAAACGTTCATCTGTTCTCTTCTTGATGTTTCACATTGTCAGAATGCGGCAGTTTAGAATGCGCGGAATGTTAACTGAGTCTCGATTCTTTGAAAAATAAATTTTAATTGAGATGACAATAGTTTTTAATGAGATATATCAATATCTGGAGTATCAAATTCTAATTTTCGCGCAGTATAGATTAATTAATTTTTATTAATCTTTATCAATTTCATATCGAACGCGAATTCTTGCTAATCTTTCTGGCTAATTATCACGAACGATGTTATCGATATTGACATCTTTTTTTTATGTCTCTCTTCTTGATTGGTCATTAGACTTAATATCTCCCTACAATGGAGAGCGAGGTCAGTACGAGGACTTCGCATTCAGGGAGTGGCGGAAATCTAGACGGCCGGGACCGAGGCCGTCGAGACGTCCTAGATGCAGAACCAGGCGAGATCGATAGAAAAATAGGTCAAAGGTTCCGCCTTTGTCGTAAGTGGTAAGCGAATGTTTTGCAACAGACCAAAAGAGATAGATAGAAAAATAGAATAATCGCCAGCAAATGAACGTACACTCATGTAGTCTTCATTTTCTTTCTCAGTCAAAGTGATCAAGTCACAAATGTGCTCAGGTATACGTGTATACATTCACAACTATTCGATTTTAAATATCCGTGTGTTTTTGTGTAACGAACGTCATCAGTTACACGCAAAAAAAGTACCTCCGTCTTTAGTAATAGTTATCGATGACTATATATCCTCCATAATAAGTGTTATAGCTCCAGGATGGGAGGGCGCTGTTCAAAAAGTTAAACCAAGTAAATTTGCATAAAAAAGATGGATTGCTCGTATAGGCCTCCTTTTACTTCTATCTCGTGTATGAACATCATCCATAATGTATGTACGTATTGTATATTTTATTGACAAATATACGCACGTATATATAAAGAGAATGTAACTCGTGCTTCTTATTAATAACGTAGAACCTATTGAATATTTTATATATCTCATATATTTGAGAGAGAGAGAGAGATATTTTGCACAGTTGTACAAGAAGCGCTATCTAATCTTTCACGATGCGGGGGGGAAGAGAGCGCAATTCTTGTAAAACTTTTTTTCGGTTTTACGTTCCGTTATTTTACTGTCGGTACTGAACATTTATAGTGCACGTGACGTGCATTATAGATTTTCAGTACTAGATATGAATTTTGGAACCGCGCGCACGGTGTCCCTAATTAATCTTTCTCTGGGTTGAATCGTCGCGTAGCGACATACCGCAACGATTGGCTCTTTCGGATCCGCACAGATCCGCAGCAGTTGGAATCCAAGGCGGGACCGCACGGCTTGATTCCGCTGTTTCTTCCCACCCGGGGCATAAGTAGCGGGTTCTCGCGCGCGCCTCCAGCAGTTCCTGTTCGGCTGTCGTTATAGAATCGTGCTAGGGTGAGAGTGTCGTTGCTGAATCCACCTCCCGACATACATAACTCTATACACGCGCCTATACATAGACCACACCGCGCCAGTGAAGGAAATTACACGTGCGTAAGTGTGTGCCGCGCGCGCTCGCGTGTACATCAGGAGATGGTAGGGAAAGAGCGTGAGAGGGAGAGGGGAGAAGAAAGAGAGAGAGAGAGTGAGAGAGTGAGGAGATAGAGAAGGAGGCGTATAAGCTGTCGGAGTGTGCAACGTTTTTCGCATCCTTGTGTGTGTGCTATTGGCCAATCGCGATCCGAGTAGCAACCGCGTCTGGCCAATGGCAGCAGAGAACGGTGCTCTCGCGAGTGCGCGCCATCGTCATTGCCGGATGCGGTCGTCGCTGCCGATAGTGGGGAGAGAGAACTGAGAGTGCGGCAAAGGCTACGCGCTGGAGTACATCCTCGTTCGTCGCCGTTCGGTTATGAGATCGGTCGTGTTTCACGGTTAGTTCCTGGTCCGCAGAAGTTCGGTTGCCGCTCTCGAGTTCGCCATCGCGTGGTCTCACTCGTCGATCTGTTAACTTCGAAATTGTTCATTCGCGACAGAAAACGGGTGGCAGAACACCTATAAGTTCTTCTTTTGGATTTTCTTGAATTTTTGTTCTTGAAGAAGCAAAAGAAAAATTTAATATCGGTAGTTTCGCGAGACTCTCCAGTGAAAGGATCTCAAGAGAGACTGCATGCAACCTGATTTAATCACAATCGAGTCAGTATATAATCTAGGAAAGATTTTGAAACATCGATATATTTCGTTATGCTCGCAGGAATCTAGAATTGAGAAGACCGAGTTTTACTTTCTACTGCAAGAAGGAAGTAATTGAAGGAAGTAATATTTTACAGAGAAAGTTTTTCTGTAAAAAATTTTACCTTGAAATAAAAACAATTGTAACTAAAGTTTCTGGAGAAAAAGAAGCGCGCAAAAGCTTCAAAAGTGGTAGACACCGGAAGTTGCAAGATATAAGAACGAGACACCATTTTAAAAAGAAGAGGACGAACTAACGGAAACGATAGGCGCCGCCTATACAAGTAATGTTGCCGCGAATTTTGCGTGCGTGGCGTGACCGGAAGACCGTCGTGGCGGGATTCGTGTTGGCCTCGAATCGTGCTAATTACGCAGCAAGATCGTGCGTATCGTTGGATTTGATTCCTTTTCTTGTGTGTGAGTATCGTGACAAATGAGTGTCACCAAGATAAAATTTCAATAGTAAGATCGAGTTAAAAAAAAAAAAAAAGGAAAAAGAAAGAGTAGTGTTTTTCTCATCGTACTTTCGTTTTCTCCCCTCTTCTTCGTATGAAAGCAGGACTTCGAAAAGTACGCGACCTATTGACCACGACCGTCTAACCCATTTATCGCAGCCTTCGGATTCATTCTTTCTCCGTCTCTCTTTCTCTTTGTGTACCTCTCGCGCACGCCTAGTATCATCGAACATTTTTGACTAATATAACGTATAGTGAGCAAAAATCTAGTGATTCGATTGGCCTACTTGACCCGCGAAATTTTCAAAACTGCTTTCGAAATTGTGTCTTGGTAATGATTAAACTATTAATAGTGGATTTCTGGTTCTTTCGTTTTTTGAATCGTCGACTTTGTTTTTTTTTTAATTTTGCCAGCTGTTATATTTGCATTGTTAAATTTTACATTTTATAAAAATTCAGGTTTTTATTTTAGACATTAATTCTTGAATTTTACATGTGTGTTTTGTAAGACCTATTGACCTACTGTGTTATAGATTGGAAATTTTGCGAAACGCAAATTCATAGTTCTTCATCTTTATTTTTGTCTCCGCGAAAAGAGCGGTTATAAAAATGAAAGATGGTAAATGAAGAGAGAAAAAACGGAATAAAATGTCGGTGGTCCGTTGTTGGTGCCGTGTGTCCGCGGTCTCTCTTTATCATTTTTGCACGCTCTCACTCAGTCAGCGGGTAAAGATGGCGGTTCCCTCTCACTCGTTGGTCCGTTTAGCAAGCTCAGCGAGAGGGGCCGAACTGTGTGACGCAACTGTTGCTGTCACGTGACCATTCCGTGGCTCCGGTTCGCTCGCTGGGCCAGTGTGTGATCTAACGTTTGTTACGGCGGCTGACGACGGAGAATACGCAGACGGAGAACGCAGCAGGAAGCAGCAGAAGATGAGTAGTATCCAGGGAAGGATCAACCCAGCTGCCCCCTTGTCTTGCGCAGACTCTCTCGGTCGCTAGGTCAGTGGGGGTGAGAAACTGGCTTGGCTTATATGCAAAACGACAGTCAGTCTTTTTCTCTCTCCTATCGGCCCTGCGACAAAGCGCAGCGTAATACCCGTTTTCTCTTTCAAACAAAATGGTGTGTCATTCTTAAGATGTGCGCGATGAAATTGGATTATAAACTTCAAATCTTCGCCGTTGTTTCATTTTTTAATATCGAAAAAAGGTTGGGAAAAACTATGGCGATGTGGATATAAGGTTATTGGTTTTTTGAATCTCAAAAGTAAATTTAATCATCAGATTGTGTCTCGCGTCAACTTTACACACAATACACATATTATTATTTGTTTATTTCGTGTATTATATGTAAATCTGTGAAATCCGCATATAAACCTTTTGAGATTTAGAAACTTCAATTCGAAGTTTAATTTTTGATATTTCGATTTTGCGATCTTTTATTCTGAACATTGCAGCCCCAGCCATTAAAATTTATCTTTATTTTTATTAATTTTTTTTATCACATTTTATCGAATTTTGCATTTTTATTATTTCAAAAATAATATTTTTATTTTTATTTGTTTGGAAATGTAAATATTTAATACTGAAAATTTATTAATTTTAAAACTTCTAACTTTAACAAAATTCTTCATTTGTTTTATGAATGTATAAATTTTCTTTCTTTATTTCTTTTCTCTAAATCTCTTGCTTGGTCAATGTTTTAATCTATACAATCTAAGAGATGCTCAGATCTGCAATCGTACATACTACATAATTATCGAACACGTGACTCAATTTATACACGGGCTCAACAGTGGAAGCCGTGTTCCCCCAGCTGTAACAGTATAATATCAAGAGGCTCTGGGATCACGGAAAACACTGCACAAGCGCCGGTTATACTTCGATGGACTTTTTTGAGTGGTTCTTGACGATCCATTTGATTTTTGATTTGTAAATTACGATTTTTATGCTGTAAATCGTAAAGCATTGCGAATTCACATGTTTTTGTATACTATGATCATTAAAATTTGCAGATTATACAAAGAGTTACACAATTAATCATGTTATGTCTTCATTTATAAGTTATACTATTGTTGATATTTGTTTTATATAATGATTACGATGATGTGTAGTTATATAAGAAATGATTGTGAATTATAATTCTTAATTTATGCTTACACATACTTATAAATTATACTGTATAAATATAATCATATATAAATCTTTGCGCATTTTGATTCTTTACATAAATATTTCTTCGTGACTATTTGTCATAGTTGAAAATACTTAAGTATATCATAAAATAAAATAAAAATACTAAAAGCGTGTAAATACTGTTTATAAGAATAGAAATTTTAATATTCTACAATTAATTATTCTAATATGAGTAACTCAATTTCTCGAATCTAATATTGCCCAAATACGCTGCTGAGTTCTGTAATCACGTGAGAGATCCCGGGCTTAGGCCGCCGTTCACCTCTCTTGCCGCGCACTATACTTTCTAAAACTGCTTACTTTCGTAACTCGGCAAATACCGGCCGTTGGACTCCTTTTCCCCGATCTGCTAGAGAATTAACCGGACCGATATGTATATACGTTTTCTACGCTATCTATCCTTTTCCACATCCGTGTCCGAATGTTGATTTTTTTCGTTATATGGTGACTAGAAACTTGTCTTTGAGAAACTTGTCCTTTTTTTTATTGTTTGTTCTTGTTTTTTGCTTTTAAACATCTAGATTTCCAAACTTACAACTTGTAAACCTAACCTAGCCTAGCGTTATTACACGAGATAAATCAATTACATAATATAAGCATTATGACGTTAAATTAGTAACAAATTTTAAGGTAAGTTTTGAATATTAAAAGAGGTTAGCGTTAAAGGGACGGAGAAAAACAAAATGTACCCTCGAGGAAGAAAGGAAAATGAGACCGGCTTACCTTGTACTACTTCGTATACACGTGGAAAGATTTTGTTGAGATTGTGATTTTTGTTGACTGTAGTTCATTATAAATCATACTTTATTTATTTGTATAAATGAGTAAAAATATAGAAACCAAGAATAACAGCTTCTGAACAAATCTAAAAGAATTTATAATATTAAAATAAAATTGTATTTATTTTTTCAATAATGTATCATGTTACAACGAACTTTGCTTCTAATATTACTTCTCAACTGATAAGTTAAAAAAAGGGGGAAATATAGCGCAGATATGTCTTTTTCGTCAAACATGGAATACCGCAGCCATTTGCGAATGCTAAAGCGCCATTTTCTTTCGCAGCGTCATATTGCGGCCATCTTTCGTATAAGCGACCAAAGTGTTTCCGTTTCCATTTCGGATCGCATACCATGCTCAGATTCCATCCTCGCTATCTAATTTTACTCGTTGGCCCCGATATCGCATCGTCTTGCTTCATCACATTTAGTACCTGATTTCAGGAAAAGACTTTACCTTCAAACCGCAAAATAATCGAGTTAACCACAGCTTTGTACGTTTATAAATAAAAATCGCAAAGTAAAAGTATTATATTTCAAACAATAAGATTATATTGTAATATACGCAGTATTACTACACTTAATAAATCATGGTTTTATTCATTTCAATTTTGGTCGTTTTATATATTCTCTTCATTTTGAATATTTTCAAATATCGGTTAACAGCTTTTTTTTGCATGATTGAGTATGTATTTTCTACATAAGTTTTGTTAGATATTGTGAAATCGTGCGATCTTATCAGAGGTCAGTAATTACCATTAATGTTTGTACCAGCAACTTTAATTTTGCTATTGGAATCTGTTGAAAATGTTAAGTCGACGCCAATGACATGGATGACATCATTGCGAAACGGTTGGCTCGTGGGGCAAAGAGGCAGCGGTAAAGACCGTGGATTATTGCAACGGGGAAAGAGGGGGTGGAGACGAAGCACATGATGCTAGAGACGAGTAGAGACAACGGACAGAGATGGCACGAATAGATGGTGAGGGAGAAGGAGGGACATAAAGGATGCGAGGAAGCAACGGGAAAGAGTGAGAGAACGATGGCAGCCATGATGAGGCGAGACGAACGAAATGGTACCGTGATATAAGCACGCTGTAGTGAATCTGCCGAGTAGAAGGAGTATAGACGAAGGGAAGGCGGAAAGGGGTCAGGTAGGCCTTGAAGAAGCAAAGACGAATAAAACCATGCTTATGAACGGAACTCTAGCGCTGAAGTCAGCGCGGTTATTTCTCGAGCTGAAGTCAGCGCACCTTTCTCTATAGTATGTCTTAAAAGTTTGCATTCTCGCACCTCTTTCTAGTGTAATTATGTCGCTTTTGATATAAATTAATGTGATCCGCCATAAATAATAAATTAGAGAGAAAAAATGTTAATTATGCGAAGATATTGTAAATTTATGAAACATGATGATTATATAAAAAAAGTAATGAGTATAATGGTTAATCATAGACATGTATGACTCTTCCCATGATTAAAAGAGAGAAAGAGAGAAGAGAGAAAACAGAGGCCGGATACGCTTATCATTGGCACACACGCATGCATGCGAATATACTTATAGTGTATGTCTGTATATTATATATATAATGTATGTGTGCATAGACTAGCTGGTTGCGCAATCGACGACGAGATATCAATTATTAAGCAGCATACTCGAAACGAGTCGTCGACGATTTCACGTTTGCCAATGCCAACATTTACGTTCACGGGCAATTCGCTTTGTGATACGTTCGAAAAAAGCGATGAAAACGTGCTTTCTCAAGCTGCTCTCTGTTTCTTGTGTTATCTAAGTATCTCGTAAACAATTATATTGCTTAATTTATGTGTACGTATATCTCTCTCCAGTGTTTTACACAAGGACAGAATCTACGAGAGTTCTCTAAATATCCGGTATTTTCAGCGAATGTCCCACGAGAAGCGTGGCGCAGAAAAGCGCAGCATAAATGATTCCTCAACCATACACAAACCTGTGCGATATCTGCTCCTGCCTTCTTCCGAAAAGCCCACCCCAACTTTCACCCTTACTAACCATTCCTAAACGATTTCTCAAAGATGGCTGCCGCAAAGTCATCGCCAGACCACGCCCTGCGAAACGAAGCCTTCCGCTACGAAACTGTCGAGAACCAAGAACACCTCAAGGACAACGAGCGCCACTCCTGCGGGAAGCATATCTTAAGCGCTCTCGTGTTCTTTTCTCTTCCCGGAAATCGCGAGCACGCGAGAGCCGCTTCGTGCGCGTCATGGCGTATGATGTAGGAAAATTACTGGTCATCTCACATACGCGTGGAACTGATGATAAATGTTTCCTCATCTCGACGTTCTTTTTTTTTTTTTTTTATCTAATAAGGCTACAGAAATTATAGTTTTGGGATATTTTAATAATTAAAAAAAAACTTAAATTTTACAAACACTTTATTTGTTACGATACTAAAAAAGAGATAATAAAATAGAGTTAATCGCTTAAAACACTATAAACTAATAATCATGAAGTAACCGGACTGCTACTTTAGAGAACAAAAATTAATATCTTTGACATTTTATAAATGTATTGCTCGGATGTAACAGTACTGGGGCATTAGAAAACCCCAGCTTCTTACATTCTTACAAGCCGCTACAAAAACAAGTGGTTTTTTCTTTCTTATTGCAAAAAAGAAATATTTCTCAAGATTAGTTTTAATCAGTTATACTTGGGATGAAGTAGTTATAAATGTAAAAATCAACTACTCATCCTCATTTCATCCGCCATGTCTTCGATGTTTCTCTCTGTCTTTCGTTCATTCTAAACCGACGTGTACCGACGGGTAAGCTTACGTAAGAGAGACGTACCTACTTACTTACCAACCCACCTACTGACTATTCAAGGGATCAAGGCAAACCGGTAGGCAGGCAATCGAGCAGGCAGACTAGTCAGGTAGATGAGTGGGTAGGTGAGCGCGCGTTATGCGCATGCTCCTGACAAAACCTGCCAAATAGATAGGCAATACACGAACGGAAATATACCATTCTGCGTGATGCTTTTCCCTCACCCCTCGAATGGTTCCCGCCCTCCTTCAAAGCTGATTTGTGCTGGACGGCCCTCTTATCTCGTACTGACCAAGGAAGGGACATTCAGGTCCTAAAAGGATCCATGGATGTTTCTCACGCTTAATGACGTAACTATAGCGTTCACCGTTGGTCCAGTTGTGGTTCGCCTTACAAAAAACAAAGTGGTTTTGCGCACAAATTCATTTGCTGATTCACTCTTTTACCAGTCCTAAAGAAATCAAGAATCTCTATTTTCTTACAGATATATAAAAACGTGCAGCATTTAAAAGACACGTTATGAACGAGATGAAAATAATCTTGAAAATTCATGAATAACTTAGAGACTGCGGGCAAATTTATGCGGTCGCTTCATAAATGCACTGGCCCAGTTTGCAAAGGGGTTGACGAGGGGTGGAGAAAGAGGAGGTTGGAAGTGTGAATTTGTGTCACTGCACACGCGCGCTGCACACTCCGTGTACTCTTCGGTGTTGTTCTTGGCCCCTTTGTTGAATGCGGAATTGCGGAATGTTCGCAACTTTCTTAGTTATACACGGTGGCAAAAAAATTTCATCGACAAATTTTCAAGAGAGATAATTTATAATCGCGTTTAATTGAATCCATTTTTTCTTATGCATTTCTCTAATCTCTAAATTAAGGATTTAATTTTTTATCTGATTTTAAAATTAAATTAAAAGTTAATCAAATTGAAAGAATTGTGGAACACCCGGTATGTGTGCGCGCAATAAGTAGATATCACGCAAGCGTACTTCTTTAACAACCGCGTGTCTTAACTATCGTAAATGTAATGTTGCGTGAGATATGGCGTGACGTATGTTGCGCGCTCAATTTTGATCATTACAACAAAATGTTCTATTACAAAATCCAGTAGTTCACTGCAGAAACCCTCGTCGCAATTATACGTTTTTTTTCTTTCTCGGGAAGTGTAAATTAGATCTATGTAATTTGTATACATGTCGTTACATATAATATGATTTACATATGTGCATGTGTTCATAATTGTTCTTTTCGCGCACGAGATATGAAAGAAAATACGATTTTATCACCGCAATTGGTTGCGAATGTAGTTATGAAACCGGTAGTTGTAACACTCGCTCGAACGTTACGTAAGTGCGGATATAATTTTCTAATCCGCGACCATGTAGTTTTTTTTTTAATTCGCCACATTAAATCGTACGAACAAAAATATTGTTTGCTTTTGTATCCGTCGTGTAGGTGGCACATATGTTGAACGTTTATTGCATTTTTTTTTTTATCTTCTGCTTAGTTTTTCTCCTGTTCATGTTTTCTTTCATTCTCGATGTGACAGTAGGTGGATGCGTGAGTAGGATATTGGGAAAGAGAAAATCTCTATAATAAGCGGCGGCCGCAAAAAGACGCGAGCGTAATTAATCGACCTTGGAAGCGTTCAGGAAAAAGCTGCGAGCTAGATTTAGCTGATGTAGGGAGGGATTCCCTGCCTTGGTTACGTGAACGAGCTCGCCATTTTGCTTTGCCTCTATACTCCCGACACCGACTCGTCTCGCGTTTCGACCTTCGAACGTTGTCGGAAAAAAGAACCATTGTCAGAACACTCAGAACACTTTTCGACGTTAGACAAGATATAAGAGTGCGAGAAGATGAACAAGAGAAACGATGCGAAAAAATACATGACAAACAAGAACTAAACTTGTGTAGTTTTCTTCTCTGCTTTCTTTATTTTTATATAATCCTTTCTATTAGTTTCTTTTAATATATATCCCTTTGTTTAATTTCTTTTTAAAGGAATTCAAATTCCAAAGACTTATCCTCGAAAAACAATTATTGCATTCTTATTTCTTTTTTTATATGTACATATAAAAAATGTGTAATTATTTATTTATATATTCTATAATGGATATATAATTAATAAAAGTATATATGTAAGATATATACATAAATATATAAAAAAATGTAACATATAAAATATATATAGTGATTGTTAGTATATCTCTAATTTCTATGTAGTTTTTGTTTTTTTTTTTTTTTTGATGAATTTTTTCGTGATTGGTACGTTCTGATATTTCTGCTCAGAGTGATTAGCCTTTGTTCCGTTCTAAACGAGCGGCGACACGCAAGGATCGCGTGTATTTCCGCAGGTGCCCGTGTATGTACATATGTACGTATGTTATATATATATATTTACAGCGTCTCCCCGAGTATCCAGCGCTATGCGGAAATACACCGGAAGATGCTAACTACACGAACCCTTCGGCAAAAACGAGCGTGGCCTACTGACAGTCCTGAATTACTTTATCCGTCGTCATAATTTTAGTCTCTTTTAATATATCTATTATTAACATTTTTATTAATAAACTTGTATCTATTTTTCGCGATTCTCTCAAATTACTTTACGCCGCATTTATCACGAGCATTAAAATTTGCTCAATTAATAACTCAACTAATAACTGTACTCATGTAACTTCCCACATCGGGAATATCGATTGCGGATTCCAATCCAGGTCGTCGGAGCCTTTACCTAGATTCAGCCCAGACCGCCATAACCTCCGTTGCAAACCAAACCCTACATCTCTCGCGAGCGATCTACAACTATATGTGTACATGAACACACACGCACGCACACACATCTCCCTTCCTATACATACGTCTCTCTAGTCTTCGACGACTGCCGTGGCTGTTCGCTCGACTGCGCTCGGCAACGCCGCAATTCACGCTCGCATTCGCGTACGCGCGCGCTAGTGTTGCGTAACGCTGCGGAGTCATACGATAGGATAGATTCGTCGTTTCACGACGCGAATAGTAGAGAGAATACCCGGCGGATAGACGAGGATAAAGCCAACGGTTGGCGAGCCGGAACGGGAGAGCGGTCAAGGGGGATGACGGTTCAGCCTTGAAATGCTTCGTCACAAGCGCCATATACGAACGTTGGACTTAACAGAAATTGCGCAGACTCACATTTTTTCTCACCAAACGTGTTCTTATGTTTAGCTCTGGAGTAAATTTTTCAAAAACAGGCGCAAAACAAAAGGCCAAAACGGGAATGCAAAAGAGTTAATACGTAATACGTATATGCCAAAAGTTTTAAATACACACACGTAAACGAAATATTGAAAAAATTTTTTCTATATTCTATATAAGTTCTTTTATCTACACACATGTGTGTATTTGCAAAGCGTATTCTGTGTAATAAATGTACATCGTTACGATTCTCGCGGCAATTTCGAGAGAGAGCGGTGTGAATCCACGCGAAGATCCACGTGCTGTGCTCTCTAACCGAGGTCACCCCAAACGGGTCCAGACGATTTATATACGTAGAAGGAAGCGGAAGTGGTCGAGCAAATTGTTGTGCAAGAAAACACAACAGGAAGTGCGACACACTATCGGTAGACGGATCGAGAGAACGGGAATTAGAGAGGGGAATTGATGTAAGAAAGTAAAGACGCGCGCGGAAAGAAAAAAAAAGCGGTTCAGCAGGAGGATAGGTTGCTTCGAACTCTTGAAAGCGTCGATCGATGCCGTCGTCATGGCGACCTGGCCGGCACCGCCGTGCTCCACTACTGATTATTTATGTCAAAGATTCCCCCCCGCAACTCTCCAAGGTATGAAACGCAAACGCGGGCGAACCACCCTGAGAAGAGGGGCAATCGCTCGATCTGGCAGCCTACTAGCCTATCCACGTGACACTGAAGACTGAGGAGTTCAGGGGAATGGATGGTTACCACAGGTATGGTAGTGGAATACATACATAGATATATAGGAGCGAAGGGGGTTACACATAAAGAGTGAATCCAGTGGCGTAAGTTAAAACAAAAGAAGAGAATATAAGGATTCCTCTTCTCTTTCTTTGTTTTTTAATTATATTTTTTGTGACCACGATGAGAATCAGATATAATTCCATTTGTATATGTTATATCTTATTTAGTGCGTTTGTAATTTTATGAAACAATGCGTTGTGTAAAACTTGTTACAACTTGGCGTTGAGAAATGTTCTCGAAAAAAACGCCACTGCGGGAAGGAAAAAAAAAAGAAAACTAGAGAAGAAAACAGTAAAGGGAAAGTACTGAAATGCTCGAATCAAAAGGAGAGAGGATAAATAGGCCGCGCGAGTATATAGATAGACACGTTTGAAATCTATTCAGAATCTGGGACAAGTTCCTCTCTTCTCTTTTCTTTTTCTTTCTCTCTCTCTCTCTCTTTCTGACATTCATAAATAATCATTCACTGTTTATACGTCAATTATATAAAATATGTTCTCTTGCCGGAAAGAAATGAGAGAGAGAGAGAGAGAGAGAGAGAGAAAGCGAAACTCTTTCTCTCTCTCCCTCCATACAGACGCATTGTGAATATCACGACTAGGACGGTATCAAGTCGGGAATGCGATCTCTGTCGTTTCAAGAATTAACTGTATGTTAAAAAAAAAAGCTAACAAAATGATGACACAAATTTAACAATGAATCAGTGAGAGCGAGAGGATAACACAAAATGGCGCGCGCGCGCGCGCGCGCGGAAAGAGAGGGAAGGAGCGACTATTCCCTTGTGGGAAGGGTGCTTCCGACCTAGTTTCACCCTCGCAAGGTGCTGGCAATCGATACCGCGCCTAAGGGCCGACAAAACGCGATCGCAGAGCCACTGCTGCTGCGCTAAAAGCAAGAATTAGAACTCGCGTGGCCGCGTTGTGTTACGAAGAAGCGACCTGAAAAGAGACCGCAATTAGCCGTGATATTTTGGAAATTTCATTGTTGGCGTTTCAAGTCGCTCTGGCGTTTTTCACGGACAATTCTATTTTTTTTTTTTTACAATAAAAATCTCGTTGTACAAAATATGTATCTGTTTTTTTTGCGGTAACCGTCGTCTTTTTTTATGTTGCGTTATAAAGCGTACGCTCGCAACCTCCCAAACAAGACGATTCTCGATAAGTTCCGTGCGATAAGCGAGCATCATGTGAAATCTAATGCCCGCAAGTTACAACTCTTTTTTATCTGCCACACGTAACCGACGTACAAACAAATAGCAACTCTATCGGCTGTGCCTGATAGTCGCTACGGTAGGCGGATCTGTGATTAAACGATGAAGGAATGTTATCTATAAAAAAAAAACTTAACGGCTAATACGCGCGGCATCTATCCGAGACTGACGGTATTAGAAAAAAAAAACTCTTTAACGATTCCCGATGTGATATTTACACACCTCCTGTTATATCTTTGTTACTTATCTTATTGTTTCTGTAATTTTATTATATCTCTCACGTCTTATCATTATCTCTTTTACATAATTGTACGTAGAAAACGCAAAAAAAAAAATCAAGATTCAAACTCTCGGTGACTGAGCACCAGTGATTTAGGTTGTGTTCCGATATTTACTTGCCAGTACTGGAAATCTATAGCACATGTGACGTGAAGTATAAATTTTTATTACTTACCGACTGAATAAAAATCGAAACGCGCAGCGTTTAATATAAATGCTCGACAGATATTTATTCATGAGAATGATATGGAGTCTCTAAATTCAGCAAGTGTCTCTCAGAATACACACACGAAGGTCGGCGGAATATGTAAAAGAACGCCGACATTGGCTTATTTATGGCTCATTCATCGCTAAAGCCGGGAACACACGCGCGAAAAGTCTTGAGCGGTAAAATTTTGAGCAAATTAACCAATCACAGACCAGCATTCTTTCAAATGTAACTGCGTTGAAAAAGAATGCCGGCTTGTGATTGGTTGATTTTTTAATGCTTAAGTTTTTTCGCGTGTTCTCTCTCTCTGGCTTTGCGGTGAGTGTGGAATAATAAAGTTGCGTAGGTTCGCCATCAGACTGCAGCACATCTGTAGAAAAAGAATAGCCGTTTATATTGCAGAAAGAAATATGTATAGGTTTCAAGCGTTGCCACATGAATGAGAAATTATTAATATATAAAGAAGTTCCAACGTAACCGTCGTCACGGAAGTATCGTTTCTCGGTCTTCTTCAATCGACAACATAATTTTTAGATTTTATGCAAAGCAGAGCGTATGTTTTGCTACAGTGGACTTTGTATCTGCGTTCTGACATAGACTGGCGCTTTTGCCATAATATTCTTTATATATTCTTTTGACTTAGACTGGCGTATGGACTAGTTAGTTTCGGTCCAAAGAGCCATACTTGCACCACCATTAATATATAAAGGATTTTCTTAAGCCTCTTGCACAATGGACGGAATAGCGACAGCGATAGAAATAACATAATAAAGTTTTAAAGAGTTTATATTTAAAAATAAAGGTAGGAACAGCGGAATCTAACATACAAAACTACACATGTATCAATGCGGATCAGAAAATCGGAATAAGCAATAAGCGATAAAATTTCCGACGAGTTCTGGAATTCTGGGTACCGACTGTGTATTTATGCGAAGTAGTGAAAATTACAAAAGTGAGAAAGTTTACTAGTTGTCGACTAATAAAATCACAGATATATTTTAGTAAATTTTCTCACTTTTGTAATTTTCACTACTTCGCATAAATACACACACACACAATCGGTACCCTTTGTTAAAAACTGTGTTATTTCTATCGTTAACGCTATTCCGTCTATTGTGCAAGAGGCTTTAGATTATTTTGTTACCACACACACAAAATATATTCTCATCGCCGTAATATTTGTATTGTATAACCCATGTTTATTAAATTAAATATGTATATACACATTGATGAGATTAGAATCTGGAGCATATTGAAAATATATAATACAATCACTTGAGCGATTATTACACACTAAGCACTCAAATCCTTTTAATACTCACTATAAACCATTAAGGTATCTATAAATCTGTAAATTACCATTAAAATCATCGCGTTATTGATATTAGATGCTGACCTACGATATCTTAATCCAAAAAGTCTTTCGTATGTACACCAGTCGGCATTATAATTCCTTTATCGAGATCGAGATACCAAATTTTCTTGTCCAAAGTATTCGTATTTTGGAATTTGCTAATTTTTCAATCATAATGCATAAATACTCAAAAACGAAGCGACAAAAAAGTTGAGTAACTCGATCTCGAAAGATGAAAATTGATATAAGTATGCCAGTTAGTGTACATTTATACATAATTTTCAGTATATTTTAACCTTGTATATAATATTGTCACATATATATATATATATATATATTATATATATACATGTACGTATAATATTATATATCGTATAGTATAAGATTAAAATATTAAAACTAGTGAATTTTTTTTCACGTTGATGCTCAATGTCGACAATACATAATAAGAGACATTTCGTTCACTGTCTTTATTCTCTCTCTACACGTACATCAGTGCGTTATATATATATAGTCCAAATATTTTTTTTTACTACCTCACGCATTTTTTTGTCAATACCACAAAATCGCACAATCCGCTATTATACTAATGCAAATATATATATATATATAACTAATAATTACTTTTATAAAATATTTACATACTTAAGATCATTATTCGCTCAATATGATACAAATTACATTTATATATGATATCCGTGGCCGCTAATATGTCGCTATCGAGATGCTCGTAAGGATCTCAAG
The DNA here is from genome assembly GCF_002006095.1 of Pseudomyrmex gracilis. NCBI lineage: Eukaryota > Metazoa > Arthropoda > Insecta > Hymenoptera > Formicidae > Pseudomyrmex > Pseudomyrmex gracilis. The sequence goes on along the minus strand of NW_018020793.1, from coordinate 29,681 downwards.
CATCGAATTATTCTCGATTTTCATGAGATTCTTAGATTCTACACTTTTTGGATCCTTTTTTTTTTTTTTTTTTTTTTTTTTTTTTTTTTGGCATTCTCTCTAAACTCTTGCAGCAACAAATTTACTTTTTGAATTCTTTATATTTTTTTTTTTTTACGATTTAAATAGAAGTTTTCGACTTTTTTTTGTCTTATACTTTCTCAATCAAAGATTGTGATTTTGAAAGATGAGATATTTTTTAAATATCTTATATACAATAAGTAATCACGATAAAATAATCGGATCTTCTCTCTTGATCGTACTTTTTGGTTTTATTGAAATTTTTAAATGGCGTAACTCTCTCTTTACAGAGAGTTTTACAACAGGTATCTTTAAAAAGTCTTTCATTTCTTTGAAGTCTTGCTTTTTTATGCAAGATATCCGAACTTTTGAATTTCACCGTCAATTTTTTTTTTTTTTTTTTAATTTGCTCTTTATTCTCTTGTAATAAAAAATAAACAATAAAAGTATAACACTAAATTAGCTCTAATATGCGTTGAGAGCAGTTTGCATTTTTTAACACAGTGTGCGCCAAATTTTTTTGCGTCAAATAATCACCTAAAGCAAAATCCCAACAGGGTTACACTTGATCGATCGATACGACAGGTGCGCATAGTGAAAATGGATTCAGTGGATTTTCGATCGCATTTTACAATATAAACATTTTAAAATTCTATCAAATAGAAATTTGCGCGTATAATACACTTCTTAATTTTTTTTAATATAAACTTTTAGAAGGTTTAGACATCATTTCATCATTTCTGGGATTTTTCGGAGCTTAAAGCCTAAATTGTAGATTGTACATTTTTTTTTTTTTCATCAATTTTCATACATTCGATAAATCCACTGTCGTAAGTAAAGAAATTTATAAATAATGAAAGTAAAGGAAAGAGAAAGAGAGAAAGAGATGAGAGCATATCGCGAACTTTTTGCGGAAATATATGTATATCTTAACGTCTACCGTGCTATTCTAATATAAGCTCTGTGAAGTTTATTGTACAAAAACAGTAATCGGCAAAGATACGGAATTTATACGAGACTTTACTGTGGAAATAGAATTACATTAACTTGTGGATCGTAAATGCTAAAATTTCTGGGAAAGAGAAATCTTTAATCGCGGACTTTGAAGCTGTGTGAGTAAATGAAGGTGAAATTGTCCTGACGTGACTTTTTTTCTTTAAGACATGATGGATTTTTGACTATCATTCTTATCAACAGCCGCTACGTGATCAGGATTTTCTCCGTGCGAATAACGCTCCCACATCTTCGTGTACAACATCTCCATGCCTATCGCGTACATCTTGCAGTTGAACAGCGGACTCTCTGATCGAGCTTTCCAGACTTTAGCTCTTGTTGCTTTCAAACTAGTAAGTGAAAAAAGTAAAAAATTAGATTTTTTTCTTCATGACTCACAAAATTGTTTTGTAACCAATGTAAAATATTTAAAGCGTCATAATACTTACTATTCTCTATCAGTGCCCAATCTAATAGCGATATCTTGATACTCTTGTCGTGTTCGTGCTACTAATTCAGGACAACCAAGAGTGTTCAATTGACTAGCAGCAACGCGAGAGGCTAGAGTTTCGCCCGGTAGAGTAACTACCGGCGTTCCGGTCCATAAAACGTCCATACTGGTTGTGTGTCCATTACAGAGCGGAGTGTCTAGACATACGTCAGCCAACTGGCCTCGTCTTACATGTTCCTCTTTCGCGGCGACGTTGCTGAACAAGATCCTGCCAGGTGTCAGACCCAATTGCTGCGCTGTTGCTTGTAAATTGGGTTCACCGACTGCCGGAAAACGTAGCAACCACAGTACAGAGTTCGGCACGTGTTTTAAAATCTGAAATCGAAATGAAGTCTCATCGAAACGATCCGGAAAAAAGATCTCTCACTGAAAAAATCTTATTCAATCGCGATTACTCACATGTGCCCACATGTGAAGAGTTAGTGGATCGATCTTGTACAATTGATTGAAGTTGCAATAAACAACGGCGTCTTCTGGCAAACCGTATTGCTGTCTTGTTGTGATCACAATATTCTGAGGCACTTCCTCGCCCGTAGCAGTTTTGTTATTCACCTGTGTGGTGGCCATGCCGTTTTGCACAACAACGCCGTTCACAGACATCTGACACTGACCAGAAGCAATCATTGTCTCGATCGGAGTGGTGGTCGGTAATTCGGCGATCTTGAGTGAAATCTCAACCGGTTGTTTTTTGGCGTCTGGTACAACAACTTCGCGAATCTCTTTTATCAAAGCGTTTTCGATCATTGGCGAGAGATCCGTGGCGTTAATCACCGCCACGTTATCCGCCACTTTACCCTTGTGATTTAATTTGTCGGTTAGGATTAAACGCTCTTTCAAGTGAGGGAACATTTGTCTGAAAAACGCACAAACAAACAAAAAAAAACAAATTACAGCGATGTTACGTCATTAGAACGCAGTTGCGAGCAAACTTTTTTTATTTCAACATTCTTTTAACTTTTTGTCAAGAAAAGTTATAATACGTACTTATGATCTCCGATAAAATAAGTATGTGGCATGTAAGCGAGTTTCTCGCTATATTGGCTGGCAAGTTCTAGCGGTGACGTGACCTCGTCTGTGATAAGATAATCCATAAAACTTGCGCCAGAAGTGCCAGGATAACCTAGCCACATGACCTGTATCGGCGCCGGTCGCAAAGCGAAGATTTCATTCCTAGCACCCTTCGTATAACCGTTCATGTTGACCAAAATGTGAATGCCATCCGCGTTGATGCGATCGGCGGCCTTGCCGTTGCAAGGAATTTGCGACAAATCAACAAAATGCTCAGCTTCTCGTGCGATTTTCGCACGGAAGGTTGTGCCGTCGTCCGCACTAAGCGCGTAACAGAAAATCTCGACTTTGTCACGATCGTGCAATCCGGGAATTGATTGCATCAAGTGACTGGTTGGATGATTGCCGAAGTCCGACGAAACATATCCAATCTTTAAACGCGTGCCGATCAGACGTGGATATTTATATGGCTGTTTATGAAGAACATGGATCTGCAAATTTACGTAGTTTTTTTTTCTTTTTTTTTTTTTTTTTAAACAATAGTATGTAACAACAGTTTTGATTTATTCATATGTAACAAATAATTAATACTAGAAAAAAAAAATAAAATAAAATACTAATTGTTCAATGCAGCGCATATATAACTTTTGTGATAAATAATGAAATTTGATATAAACGGCTCCAAAAATTCTTATTAAACAGATATATGTTTGGCTGTATGGAGCGGACACGGATGTCGATGTGTGTGTTCAAAATATTTAGTTTGTTGCGATAAACTGTACAGTACAAAGCTTTCGATCTTTGGTTTAGGTTTTTCTCAGTGTAATACTACAAAAAATGTTAACAATAATAAATAGTACGCAATAAAAGAAAATTGTAATAAAAACTTAGGAAGTGAAATGGCCAATGAGAGCCTGGACACAGTTAACAGAGTGTATATTTATTATAAAATCCTTATGTTCAAAAAACATTGACGTTTCGATCCCAGATTGGGATCATCTTCGGAAAGTAAATCATGTGTAAGATCAAACGCAAAATAAATAAAAACAAAGAAGAAAAATTATAAATATAAAAATCAAATTACTCACAATTAAAACAAGAAAGACGTTAAATTCACAAAAGTGTGCGTCAACGCGACAATGATGACAAGAGCAAGAGAAAAGGAACATGTTGTTCCACTCACAGTTGTAACGCAAATGGGCAGTAGGTCGAAAATATAAAAACAAAGAAAAGATAGAGAGAAACCAGAGACATCTAACGAAATTGAAAGGAGCAACTAACTTTTTTATAGTTAGGTTAATTATTAAAATTGTAATAGTAAGACCTAACAAAAACTTACAAAAGACTCGCAAAAAAGAAGAAGAAATAGTGACGGTCGTCGTTAGGTGGTGATTAGTAGTCAGTGGTAAGACTAAGAGATTCGACCATCACTTTTGTACTGTACAGTTTATCGCAATAAACTAAATTTTGAGAACACACACACACATCGACATCCGTGTCTGCTCCATACAGCCAAACATATATCTGTTTTATGATAAATTTATAAGAAGATTGATTCGACTCACCTTCTCGATGCAAAGATTAGCGTGCCTGGCAGCAATAGCCTTTCTGAACTCGTGAGACAACGGATAAAGCATGGAATGATGGGGATGCACGCTAGGTAATCTGTTTTTGTCTAACTGCTCGGCTACAATTGACACCAACTTTTTCATTCTGGCTTCATAATCAGTCCAATCGCATACTATTTGCAGACAGTGTGCCAAATTGCAATAAGCATCGGGAAAGTCTGGTTTCAGTTTCAACGCCGTTCTGTACGATTGTATCGCTTCGGGAATGTTGCCGGAATCTTTATGTATTGATGCCAAATTGGAATGAGCATCGGCAAAAGCCGGATTGATCTGAATGGCTCGTGTGTAACATTGCAGAGCACCTTGAATATCTTGCATTTCTTTCAGTGTGTTACCCATATTCGAGTAAGCATCTGCAAAAGTTGGCTGTATACGTATCGCTTCTTTGTAATGCATCAATGCTTCGTTCAGTTTGCCCTGTTGCTGCAGAACTGACGCGAGATTACTGTGGGCTGCCGCGAACTCAGGAAATACTTCCAGAGCTTTGAGATACAAGCGAGTGGCTTCCTCAATGTAGCCTTGCTCGCGTTTTATGTTGGCCTAAGAAGAAGTCAAGTATAAATTTTTATTTAAGATTTATTTGAAATTTTGTTTAAAAAGTCATTGAAGATCATTAATCATTCTTTACCAAGTTGTTAAGAGAATCTGCGTGTGTAGGGCAAAGTCGGAGGGCGGTATTGTAACATTCTTCCGCTTCGACCACTTGGCCCTTTTCTTTGAGCGCATTAGCCAAATTACAGTACGCATCTGGGAAGTTCGGTTGCAATTCGATAGCACGTCGATAAGTATCGATGGCCAAATCGATAAGGCTGCAAACATCATACGTGATTATATCTTTTTCTCAAAAAGTGGTCTCTGTCGTGACACCACCAGTGTTTTATTTTGTAAAATTTATACTACAAACACTTTTTTTGTATAAAATAAACTTTTATTATACAACTGTAAGCGCAAAAAACTCACCCTTGTTCATAGTAAACACAGGCCAAATTACCGTGTACCACCGCATTATTTGGGCTAAGATTCAACGCACGAAGATACGCCGCAACAGCTCTGTAACAATCGATTAATTGAAGAATAATCAATGATTACGATTATTTTTTATCCCAATCCTTGAGAAAGAAAAATTTTATTTTGTGGATATAAAAACTTGGATATCAACTCAAACGTTAAACTTGGTTAGAGTATATCGTTCTTTGTGTTCTAAAAAAAAAAAAAGAATTCTTTCTCTTTCCACCGATTCGATTATGTGATTGTACAGAAACTAATATAGCTTCTCGTTACGGAGACGAGTTCGAAACCTTTTGACGCAACGCCTTATCCAGGAGACGCACCCAGGAGTGGAGGGTCGTACTAGAGTGTCTTCTATCTGAACGCGAAGCGCGGGCGCGATAGTAGTCGAGGGCGAAATCACCGTATAGACGACCACGCACTGGCAGTCCATACCTTCCCCATCCCGACCTGTCTTGGATCCGCAGATCCCGGAGTCCGCGGATCCGAGCGCGAGGAAAAAGATTCTTGGCAACGCGGATATCGTTTAGGCAAGCAACATCCTTAAATAGAGAAAAGATCATTGGAAGAACAAAAAAAGTAGCGCGAGGCTATCGCCAAGAGAAATCCAAAGATCTTTGTCTCTTTCAAAGGAGAATACGTCTCTGAATAGGCGCGAATTCATGCAAAATGCGCAGAAGCCAAGCACTTTCGAAAACGTTAACCTTTCGAAAGCAAACGCACGACCGCAAAAAAGATTTAATTAATTTCAAAATTATTTGCGTATTATTTCACAAAACGCGAAGTGTGTTGGATTTTTTTTTAGAATGCACAGAGATTACGTAAAAAAATAAAAATAAAAAATGTGTCACTCTGTAAATATAAATCTGAAGAAAAACGGAATCGACTCTCTCCTGACGATACGTGCAAAATTAAAGAGGTGACGCAAGGCACAAACGGATCCTCTCAGATCTTGTTGAACGCGCAATTTCTCGTGAGCGCACACACGTCAGTCTGGCTGACGTTCAAGCGTAAAAAAAAAAAAAAAATCAAAAATACGAACGACGCGATCGCGAAGTGTATTGTGCGTGAATGTGAGCTTTTTTGAATCCACATAGAATTCCACTTATCCTAGCATCCACAGATATTTTTTTAGGCAGCAGGAGGTAAAGCAGGAATTACACACAAGCAACCGGAAAATCCTTCGATGTGCGGATCGTGAGAGACAGGTCCGGGGCTAGATGTTGGCGACCGAAGGGAGGACACTTAACTCTCGCGAACGAGATTCCCGTTTACGTCGAAAGCGGTGAACGGGCACGCGTATCCTCCCACAACGGGGACGAAGGGCTAGTAGTGTGGGGGCGGAGCGGTTTCCAGAATCGATAGCAGTCCTTGGGATTCCTCCCACTTTATGCGTGAGGATTTTTCATAATAAAAAGAAAAAAAAAAAAAAACACGAAAAAATACGCGCGTTCACATCACAATTTCACACTTAATTTTTCTTATTGCGGTCTCTTGAAATAATACACGCTAAAATTACGTCTTATAATTTTTTTGTTGTGAGATAGCTTCGACATATATATATATGTGTGTGTGTGCATGTATATAATAACATCTAAATATTTAGTAAAACAATTTAATAAATATTAATGGAGAATTGATAAGAGAAGTGAAAACACGAAAACGATATTGCGTAAGTGTGAGCAAAGATAACAATATGAAAGGCGTCAAGATTTTTTTTTTTTTTTTTTATCAGACGGCTATCAGACGAATCTGGATAGAAATCAACAGACCGACGGGAGCCAGACACGAATAGAGTAGAGAACATTGTGTGAAGATAAATATATTTATATAAAAGAGTGTGCGTGGCTTTTCAATCGGAGAATTTTTAAAAAATAAAATATATATAAAAAAAAAAAACATGACTAGAAATATACGCGTAGATATAATCCAAATAAATTTCCAAAAAAGGAAGGTCAAAGAGCCAATAAGAGCCTCTCAACACGGATGTTAGTGTGTGTAACAATTAAGGATTTATTAATATTTGATAGTAACGTTTCGATCCTAGGTTTGGATCATCTTCAGACAAACGCATGGGTGTCAATGTATTTATATGTCAAAAGACCTTCAACATGTCAAACGTAGTCCAGCAAAAGTAATGACAAAATTGTACGACTGTCACTTTTCCATGCCGAAAGTCAAAAATAAATTTCTAACGCACAATTTGTAAAATAAAGATTCCAATACTGCTGATTAAAAATTACGCGAAAGACTTCAAATGAAAAATTATGCCGCGAAATACATTAAAGTTTGACACGATGTGTAATAATAAATAAATAAATAATATTTTTATCATAATTGCGCGAATCGACTCGTGCACAATATTTATGAAAAAATAAAAGATTTCAGCGATGAAATCGGTGCATTGTCCGAATTTTCATTCAAATGCGGAGGACGGTGAACTTTAAAAGGATGTTATCGATCCTTAACGCTTATTCGACGGCTCATGCGCCGTGTTTTCAGAACAGATACGCAAAAAACGAGTATGTGGTCAACACATTCACACAGCAATTTTATCGTTCGGTCTTTTTTTTTTATTTTATCGCTGTGAGACTCAGACATCAATCTTTATTACTGTCTTAGTGGAGCCAAATCGGTAAAGTGCCCCGCCCCCCCGAAAAGTGGGGGAGTTGGACTGTTAATCGAGATGATATTTTTAGCAACAATATTTTTCAAATTATCTTTCAAATAGATTGCAGAAGAAGAGAGTCAAATATTCGGAGATACGTATAATTTGAAGAAAACCAAAAAAAACTTGTATAGTTTTTGACTTCCCACTGATGCTTTTGTACACAACAATGGAATAACTAAAACTACTAATTTTGCTTTTGCACAGATTTTAAAATCGACAATGAGAAAAATTTCAAAACGTCGATTGATCAAACACTGTGCGTAATATGTACGCGTATAATAAATAGTCTTTCATAAATTACTTCTATATAGTTGATCCGTCTGGAAAAGGGTCCAGTTTGAAATATATATGTGACTAAAATTAAAAAAGAAATAAGTAATAAATGCAAACCTGTCAAATATTCTGGCCTCCTTGAGCACGTTGCCCAGGTTAATGTACGCATCTAGGAAGTTGGGATCCAACGCGACCGCTTTCTCGAAATGGTGTATCGCCAGCCATATTTCGCCTTGAGCATTGAACACACAGCCGAGATTGCTCCAAGCAACTGCAAAATCTGGTCGTGTCTCGATCGCCTTTAAATAGCACGCCTAGAGAAACAGAGTGCGGTTTACAGCAACACATTCGCAAACTCACAAAAGGACGCGCGCCGCGCTTTGTGCCCGACCTCCCATCGCCGCGCCGCAGCTTCATTCTCTCTTTCACACACACACACTCTTCACATTTCTTTCTTTCTTTTTCTCTTCCCTTTTATCCTTTAAGTTGTTTAACCTTAATGAAAAAAAGAAAACATGTTTTGCTACCCTATGTCCTTTCTGTTTCCTTTCCTCGCGCACTTTCCAACTTCCTATTCGTCAAAACGGCAAACGGTTGTTTCGATGAACGAAATTGTCCCCAAGTTTCTGTATGAATTCTCGTGATCATTTATGTCAGATTTTTATATCATTTCTTATAAATATAATTTTCGTATTTTCTCAGGTTTTAGCATTACATATCCTTAGAACTATGGAAGATTACTAAAGAGAGAAAGATATATATATATATATATACTTTTACATGTGTAAAATGATATACATATATATATATATATATATATATACTTTTACATGTGTAAAATGATATACATATATTGCTGTAAATGTGTAAAATGCTTCTAATTTTGATGACAAACTTTCAATCTACATTAATGTAGAACAGTATTTATATTCAAAAACTTAAAAATCAAATATAATAATATATGTTCATTTTGACAATTATTATTTTTTAAGCCTCAAATCCTTTTCTGAACATCTTGCGTGATATGTGAATAGCAGTTACTTAATTGACATCATAAAAAAGTATAAGTATGTATATATTACACGTGTATCTCCAGGTAAGAGGTCTCTCCTAAAAAAACAAATAACACATTACTGTAAATTTAGAAAAAATCAGAGCATTAGAACAAAATTTCTCCAAACTCGTCACGTAGAGAGAATTCAACACAATACATTACACAAAATTAAATTAAAATTAAATTAAAAATTCTATTCCTAGAAGAGTAAGTAGATTTGTCTGAGTGTGCAGATTGTGTGAAAGTGTGGTAAACAATCCGTGAGAAGAAGTAAACTGTACAAAAAAAAAAAAACCAAAACAACTGTGAAAATATATACAGTTATACATTTAAAAAATCTAAATATTAAAATTATGCAAGTTTTTATTTTTATTTTCCTGAAAACAAATATATTATGTTGATGTTACTAAATAGATCTAGAGATAATGCAAGTCCAAAGTACATGCGAACAACATTTTCTTCATGCATATTGAATCAAATGTTTTTTTATTTATAAATACGATTATTTCATTAAAATTGACTTCTTTGGTTTGTTCAACATTGATCTCGATAATTCGCGTCCTCTTCGTACTCGTCAAGGACGAGAAAGGAACAAGGAAACAGAGTGGACTAGAGTTGCTCCGCGAGTGATCAACAATGCGTTCTTGGGGGGGTGGGAAACCGGGGAAGGTCCAGAGGATGAAGGAGTGTTCAGAGGTGCGCGCTAGAGACATCATCGGTTAACGTGCGATTTTCTATACACGTAGAATCTCCGAAATGCGTCCGGCAGACTCCACTGAAATTCGTACGCTAAAATCAAATCCACTTAACACGGTTCGTCTGAACTCGGACGAATTTGTTTTGCAGAGACAAAGATGAATTTTAATCTCTTTAAAATGAAACGATCGTGAGATACTTTCCGAACAACTAAGATGACGACTCTAAGGATTCAGCATGGATAGTAATCGCGCGTGCCGAGAGGCGGGCTGCATTAAATATTGAACAGAGTAATATCCGTACCTAAACAATAAGTAAGAGAGGGCATTTACAGTCGACCGGTCTCTGCAGGATACATTACCTGAAGTAAAGGAAAAACAAAGGAACAAGAGCGAAGAAGGAATAAGAATACACACTATAGTAACTTTGTTCTCATATGCACACACAATATAAATGTGCATAATATAATTTGCAATTAGAATAACTTACAAATGTGTAAAAAAAAAAATAAGATTGGAGCGTTATATAAATTGTTTACAGAGATTAGAAATATTTCAATAATATTTAATTTAATTTTAAAACCCGTTCAACGCGACATATTGGAGAACAATAAAAGTTCAAATAATTAATTCATAAATATTTCAGAAACTATAAATTATTATTATGATAAAAAGATTATTGCACAATAAAATATAATTCGCAAAACTATTGTTTATGTGTGATATTGAAAAAAATAAATAAATTGTTTTTGTACTTTTAACGTTTATGTGCAAACTGAAATTTGCATAAAATATTTTCGAGATTTTTAAAAGAGCACGCATAAACTTAAAGATAACCGTTATATTGATCGTTCCTCGTGAAGTTGTTTTGCAACAATATGTTTTGGAAGGATAAGAAGAAGGGATTTATTTTTTTTTTCAAAGTGAATGGAAGGGACTAGTTTTTTTGATGTTAGAGACCGGCCTTGGGAATTACTTTACCTGCAGTGTACCCTTCGGTATGTTGATTCGGTAGGTACGGCTTGCAAGCTCTCATAATAAACTTAGACCGAGACAGTGTGTTACTGAATAACCAGATTCACCCTTTGACGAAGGAACCGGCGCGGTAACAGACCAATCTCACATGATCCTGCACTTCCCCTCCTAGAGTTGATCATCCCATCCACAACAATAAGACAGCTGCGTTAATGTCTCTTCACTGATTATTCTTCGCCTCAATCTTTCTTTGTCTTTTATACTTTTTATCATCATTTTTTTCTTTATTTTCTTTCACAATGTACGTGTGCGTACAAAGTTGAATAACTCGCGTGGCTGTGAACGACACGCTTCACCAAGTTCATCAGCTAACTACTGTTTTGCTGAAGATTCTCCTCTCACGATCGTGAAGATTTAAGATATTTCTCTTCTTTTTTAAAACATTTGTTATATTGTTGTAAAAGTGAATAGCATGATCAATGGAGTATATAATATATCCTGTCAGTTTACGTTGTTGATGTAAAGTAGGTGGCTGAATGAACTTGATAGATAATAGACGAGCGTACCAGCCAGTTCTCGGGAACAGCGGGAGATGTAACGGGAAGCTTTCCTCGTTGCTGTTGTTATTTTGTAAAACCGCGAGAGATTGTATCTGTAAATCCTTGTCCTTTTACTCACGCACAACGCGCTCATGAGTCAGAACGTGTATCAAAACCCCAGCGAGAATTTGCAAATATATACGGTACTTACAGATACATTCTCATCGCGGTCGTCGCCGCGCCGCGCTGCAAAAGCAGATCGCTTGACCAGTCGAACAAACAACAAATCATATGTGATTTAAAAAAGTTTAACAACGTGGTTTTCACTTGACAACGTGGTTTTTTTTTTTTTTTACCTTTCATATTGATATTACTTGCAAGTAATATTAATATTAGCAGCAATATATATATATAATTTATTATTGTGTGATATTTCTTCGACTTTGTCTCGTGTCTTGAAAAATTTTCACAAAATAATATCGCCTTGCTGACCGAAATGAAAACGCGTGTAGTAACACTTTTCGATTTTCAAATTGATCAAGTGATCTCGCGCCAATATCGCAATATCATTCTTTCTCTTTCTCACTTTCTATCATCATCAATGTAAAAGTGCTGAAAATTACACGTGCACACAGTGATGCACGTGCGATAATATATAACAGCAAAAGTCACACACATCAACAAACAAGAAACGTTACGTGTTCGCGCGCTGCCAGACCCATCGGTGTCAAACACAAAACAAAATTTGAAATCCTATCACTGACTTTGATAGGACTGGCAAACAACCTATTTTATTGCGACAACACCACGAAAGAGTCCTTGAAAGAGTCAAAACATTATTCACTGTAAAGATGTTGCTGCAAAAACGCGCAATGCTAAGTAACGCTCTCTCTCTCTCTCTCTTCAGTTACTCCGAAAATATATATATATATATATATATATATAACCCCAAACACTATATTTCTTTTTACACTCGAATAAACTGTTCAAAACAAATTAGCTCAAGATCAAAAAACAGAAAACATGAAGAAAAAAAAATTTTAAATGTTCTCGACTGTCTTCTGAACGTCGCGATTCGATTTCTTTTTTTTTTTTTTAAAAAAAAAAACAGTTTTCGAAAAACGTCCGTGCTTTGTTGAAAGTTATATTGTTTAGGGTTAAAACCGTCGCTCAATGTCGCGTCTTGGAGAATGGAAATGGTGCGACATGAAACGCGGTTTCTCTGCGACTTTATTAGACTGAGGAAACGCGCGCGATCTTCTTCTTCCAATCCACGATTTTCTTCAACCGTGTTTTTTTAGCGCTCACGTTTTTATTTCTCACTCGCAATATATATATGCACAAAACATTTGTTCGTGTACAAAATTCAAATACACGAGTTGATTTTCTTGGAAGATCGCGCGCCGCGCTTGCAATTTGAGCCCCAGCAAAAAGAACGAAAGCTTCTCGTCGCAATAACGCGAACGAATTTTTCTCGCTCGGCCCGCTTAATTCACGGAGAACTGTGCGATATAGCTCGTGCACATACGAGCGATACATTTACACCCCGTCAAGAATTGTGTTAACGGGGACCAAGAATATGTATTTTCGTAATTAGATTAGAAAGTATTGAGTACAACTTTTTTTTGTTTGCTCTCTCCTTGATCCAGCAAAGAGACGCCAATACTTATAATACTGATATTGATATCATTTCTTTAGGATTCAGAAAAGATATTAAGATAATTTTAGGGACAAAGTCTTCGGGATAGAATAGATAATTTTTTTTAATTAAAAACTTCTGATAGCAATCTCTTATTCAGTTCAAGAAACGCAATAGCTTATTTCTGTTTTTTTTTTTTTTTTTATTCCATTGTTCCCCGCCGGCTTGATGGAAGTAAAAATGTTCGCAAACATGTGCGTGACACGTTGGTTCAGTTTATTAAACTAATAGAAATAATTCTAAAACGTACCTTAGCTTCATCAAGTCTTGCTAATGCTTTCAAAAGATTACCAAGATCGCTCCGTACACAATAAAGATCCTGGAACAAGCGATATATGTAAATTATTTTTGTATAAACTTATTACTACGTACTTGTTTAGATGAAAAGTTTATATTGAAGTTTACGTAATCAAAATTTTCAAAACTTTCTCTAAATCTCACACAAGATATAGTTTTACCATATTACAAATAATAGTCTTATCAAATGATAACAAAAAAAAACAAACAAACATTTGGCAAGTCTTCTAAGAACTTTTTTGCAGTTTGAAATAGTCTAACACTTCATATGTTACTTAATATGTGTTTAATGTCGATTATCTCACGGGATTATATTGCAGTGCTGTGACATATGCTTGAACGGCTTGTTCCATATCTCCCGCTGCCACAAGAGCTGCGGCTAAGTTGATGTAGCCGTCGATAAAGTCTGGCTTCAACCTGACGGCGTGACGATAGTTCTCCAAGGCTTCTGGCAGTTGTCCCCGCTCTTTATACACATTTCCTAAATTGCTGTACGCCTCTGCCAATACAGGATTTTGCTTTATTGCTAAGGAGCTATATTGTGCCGATCTGAAAATTTACGAAGTTGCATACTTACTTAGCAACGCAACCCATCATTTAAGATTATAATAGAATTCTTTACTTATCTGTAAAATATATGTAAATACTTTCACCGTATCTAATCAAAAATTAAATGTCACTTACTTTTCTAGCCTTCTACACTGGAAATGTATAGAGGACAGTAAGAGAAGAACGCCGGTATTGGTTTGATCTTGCCGCCACAATTGCATGCAGTGTCGTTCAGCATTCTCATAATCTCCTGACTGATATTCTCTATGAGCGAGTTCAAGTAACCCTGAAATAAGAATAGAATACGTTATGAAAATATTTAAATATTTCGATTACACTCAACACACACATACACACACACATATATATATATAATTCTGACAAAAGAATAAAAACATTTTTAAAACATTTTTGTAGTCTAAATTTTCAGCATTGTGTGTTTAATAATGAAAGAATAAAAATATAAAAATTGAAAACTGGATGTAGTTAGTTCGAACTAGTGTTATATTCCAAACAAAGGACGACCGAAAATCACACGTGTTATCAACACATAAAGAAAAATAAAACATCACGAATCAAGATTCTCCTTTAACTTTATTTTAAGATCGACGACTATCGCCCGACCATCGTCCCTCTTTGTGATGGAAGAAAAAAAAAAAAAAAACTAGTCCAAAAATATACGAACAATAACCGTCAGCGAGGACATTGACAGACTGATTATCGGCCAAGCTAATTATCTCCTTGCCCTGGATGTCCTGCGTGACCACCAAGAGATTTTGCCCGCTCTGCCAGTCGCCGTCCTCGATTTCCGCGTTTCCAATCAGCCCGTTAGAACCTTTCAGCGCGTTGCTTTTCTTCTCCGCTACGTGAACGCTCATCTTTTTTTTTTTTTTCAGATGACCGCACAGGTAGACCTCCGCCGCAAAAACTCGATTTTTGCGAGAGATCCGCACGCTCTGCTCTCACGCGAAAGAGAAAACTGTGTCCGGCACTAAACGTTCCTAAACCAGTGTCTTTCGCGATCTATAAACTTCGCAACGATCCCCGAAATATTTTTCAGTCGTTAACGCTCTGCTTCGCGCTTGGCTTCGCTACGAGTACGCTCAACCTAGCTCGCTCTATTCTCCCCCTCTCTCCGGTAGTTCGGAGCGACAACGTACAAGCCGATTGGTCGGGGTTATAGCGGGCCTGATGCATCGCACGTCAGATTAAAACGGAAAAGGAGCGACGCGGGGGGAGAAACATTTTCAGGAGCGTATGTGTATGTGTGATGCGTGGACGGTTATGGTCTTGTTGGGTAGTGTACAATTCATTCTCGATATTTATAGGCCGGTGATATTGCCCACGTGTAAAAACGTATCTTGCGTCTTCTTCCATCATTTGTCGCAAAAGTGTCAATTCTAATAAAATTACTTATTGACAGAGAGAGAGATATGAATAAACATATAAAAAAAAATATTATAAAAATTTTGTTTCTCGCGCTGATTCAAATAAAACTTTTTTTTCGCACCGAGCAGCGACTTCATCCACAAAAACAAAAAAAACTTATCAAGAACTCGAGCTAATTTTGACTCGGTCGGTTTATTACACAATTTCTTAGATAACAAACTCGAGCTAATTTTGACTCGGTCGGTTTATTACACAATTTCTTAGATAACATTAATTTCTTAGATAACGCGTCCTCTTCTACACGCGCACATGTTTTATTATTAGAAATGAGATCAGAAAAAAATTCGCGCGACTCGTATCGTTCTTTTTTCTTTTTTTTTGTTACAAAAAAATCAGATTATTACAGTCTGCTAATTGCTAAGTACGTCACTGTTCCCGGAGGACCAAGATGGGAGAAGCTACATATAACGATGAAAAAGGAGGGGAAGTGGGAGAGATCTTCCCTTCTCTCTCTCGCACACGAGGGCAGATGGAATAGGCGCCCAGTGGAATATTCCATTGTCGCGTTCAATGAAAGGAGAGGAAGCGGCGAGAGAGAGAGAGAGAGAGAGAGAGAGAGAAAAGAGAGGAGGATACCCCCCTTAGAGCGAGGGAGAGATGCCCAAAGCGAGTCCAAACGCGCGATGCCGGCCGGAATTTTCTGCATAAAAAGAAAAAAAAAAAAAGACCGAAACAGGAAACTCTCTTGTGCTCAACTTGTAAGAGTTTCCGAAATAAAAAACACACTAACGTATAAAATTTGTTTTAACATCTGTACGAGGATCGCGTTGCGGAAGTTTCACACGAAACTAGAGAACGGTAGTTTACGAAAAATCAGTCGAAAGAATTTTCCGCGTGATATTGGGTTGTTACGTTTCACAGAAAACTCAAAACGGTTGAGAGAGATTGTTCCTTACGGAATGGGATTATTCTTCAAAAATTCCTCTGCGCTACAGTTCCAAAACTATGATCCAATCGTGAGTTATGATTATCTCTCAACCGTTGTGCAACTGTTGTCCGAGAAAACGCACTCGTTATCACGAATACGAATGGCGAACAAAGAATAGAAGAGTTAAATATGATCAGATCGGAGAGAATATCGTTTTACAGAGGGGATAAGCACCGGAGATAAAGTTTCGACTCAGATCGCTCAAATGACCGCAGAGATCGACGATTTGTTTCATATCGCGAAAACAATTTATTGCTTTTCTCTTAGAGATTTAAGGATTAAATATATATATATATATATATATAATATCTGCTATCTCTCTTGCTCTCGCGAAAAATTTTGTTTTCTCTTTCTTCGGGATTAAACAAAAATTGTCGGGATACAAACACGCAACTACGTAACGCGATAAAAAAATCACAAACATTCACTCTCTATTATTTTCCAAGCATCTGCTTGTTGTTACATCTCTTTAAAAAACTGTCTAATTGTTCAAAAACTGCTCGTTTGAAAAATTAAATTTGATTTGCGCAAATAAGGATACGATTTATTTTATACACACACTCAAACAGATAGCGGTTGCACACATATATGTATCTTTGTTTTCTCTACCTCCTTTCTTTACGCCATGTGCACTTACGATAGCGATACAAGGACATCCCGCGAGAATAAAGAACGAACTAAAAATATATATAATTCACAAAAAAAAATTGCGGAAAGATGCAAAAGATACAAATTACATTGCGGACTCGGAATCGCGTTCGCGCTTCGGACATAGAAAAATTCAAAAAATATGTAAACGTGAAGAATAGAATACGCAGATACAAAGGTTTTTTAGAAAAGATTCATATGGCTCACTCTATCTCTCTCTCTCTCTCTCTTTCTCTCTCTCGAATAAATTATTCGATTCGGGTTAAGAGAAATGGACGGGTGCCAACAACGTACCGACGGTCGACAGCTGCTGGATCTCATTCATCTTCAATATCACACTGGTGCCTCCTATCTGCTGATGGCCCTGCTGCTGCTGCTGCTGCTGCTGCTGCTGTTGTTGTTGCTGCTGCGGTTGCTGTTGCGCCTGCATAGCTACGACTCCCGGCCGTGGATTTTGGAAACAGCAGCGCGCGTCGCGAGAATCAAAAAGGGAGACGCCGCGCGACGGAGCGCGACAACGAAACTTAATAGCACCCCCGCTTATTTAGGAATATCTGTGCGTTCTCTCGTTGCTCGATTGCGATCAAAATTATTCACACGCGCACAGCTGGGTCGATTCTCAGCGTGTGACATGTACGTTTTGCGCGGAGTTTTTTAGACGCGCGCCATCATGCAAGTCGCCATTGCAAGAGCGCAAGAAACTCAACAGTCACCCTCGGACGTTCTCGGCAATTCGCGCGACCGATCGGCCACAGCGATAGAGACGGAGGAACGACGGAAGGTGATCGATATACACGTAGCGCGCCAGAGAATTAAACTTTGTTGTGATTGAAGTAAGATACTATGGAGATAAAGTGCGCAATAAAAAAAAAAAACCTGTATTCTTTAAAAAATGAAAAGAAAGATCAGAAAGATTAGATAAATAAGCTAAACTCGAATTTTATTGCGACCTAATGAGTAAGAGAGAAAAAGAGAGAGAGAGAGAGAGAAAATGGTCGACTTTTAAGATCGATCTTGAGGACCTCTTGCGGAAAAACATGCTACTTCGGTGATTCAAAACTACCACTACTAAAAATTAAATTCTCTATAAATGTGTACGAAGAGAGAAGCCTGAGGGCGACGTCCCATTGAGCGGAAATCTATAGCGGAACGGAATGTGCGGAACCAGCTCGACCAATCATAGCCATTCCGTTTTCTTTCCTTCGCTTTTTCTGTGGTTACGATTGGTCAAGCTGGTTCCGCACATTCCGTTCCGCTATAGATTTCCGCTCAATGGGACATCGCCCTGAGAGCGGCCATTCCATTGGGTGCGTTCAGACAACTCAACGGTTGAGAGATCATCACTTACGATAGGACTATTCTTCAAAATCACAAGCGGTTCCAAAAGTACGATCCAATCAGAAGTGATTATCTCTCAATCGTTGTGCAACTGTAGAGTTGTCTGAACGCACCCATTGTAGTTTCTTACGACGGTTTCGACCGCTAGTTTTAACCGTATTTCCACAAAAGTGAGAAATTCAGAGAGAAACCCAACCCTGGCTAGTCGCGTATCTTCGCAATGAGAGGCACGAGGCCCGAGAAAGAGAGACGCACGAAGTCCAAATATGGGCATAGATGGTCGAGCGTCATTATGCGCAGGCGCATCTACCAAGTGAGTGCGAGCGAGACAAAACATTGGAAAGNGGAAAGTGAGAGAAAGAACGCGAGAAAGAGAAATGCGCAAGCGTGCTTGAATGTTCACCGCATGCGCACAAAGCAGCTGGAGAGAGAGGCTACTATATTGTCTGCACCGTAACATTGAGCTTCAGGTCGGCACCGTACTAGCCAGGGTTGTTAAATAGTAACTCTTTCTCTGTCTATCAATGTCTGTGGTGGGATCAGGGCTTACTGTTTCATACCACCTAATCTACCATCACCCCTTAGGCCCGGTTTCACAATTGACGGTTAACTCAAATTAACGGAAGCACAACTTGCTGAACTCGGCCTAACGCATCTTTCCTTCCTAAACATGAACTGTGATTGGTTAGCGAAGATTTGACAAAGAAGATTGAACGCGTTAAACCGAGCTCAGCAAGTCGAACTTCGGTTAATTCGAGTTAACCGCGAATTGTGAAACCGGGTTTTAATCTCTTTCACTCTTCATCACCACCACTTATCCACTACTATTCTATCAATCAGCGAAGACTTTTTTTTCCCCACTACTTCGCTAGACAAAGATGAGGCTATTGTTCAACACCAGCTGTCTCTCTCAACGTTGAAGACATTTTCTTAACATGGCAAAGGTAGGGAACGCGTAGTCTATATGTATATTATACGTCTATGACGTTGATGCGTATTAATCCGTTAGTGACAGGAAGAAAGTGTGAAAAATTTTAATAAAGAGAGGATTAAGAAAAAGAAATTTGCCACTGAAAAGTATATTAATCAAATTTCAGTTGAACACGATCCATCCTTATATTCCAGCATTAATTTATAATATTATTAATTTAGATCAATATTCNATAGAAGTCATAAGTTACATAACTGGATTTATTGTAAGATATTTAATTAAATACATCATGTGTGATATTTGTGTTAATGCTTTAATTGATAATAATAAATCAAAGAAAATTATACAAATAAAAGATCGTAAAAGTTTAACATATCCTTCAGAAAGCGTGATAAAAATATGCCTTGAAACAGAAAAGATTATCAGATTTGCTATAAAAGAAAATAATATACCTTCTAGTTCAAAATATTCCGTTCTTTATATTACACAAAATGTATTTTTAACTTTAAATATGATTAATATATTTGAAGAATTGATAACACATTCATATGATCTATTTAACATGTCATAAAATAAATTAAATTAAAAGTATTATAATAAAATATGTACAGACAAGATTTTTTTCTATTGTAAAACAGAATAATAAGAATAATAATGTAAGCAAGAGACATTTTCATAATAAATTAATATTATTTGCAGGACAGTAAATTATGTTTATAAGTTATTTTTTTCATTTACTTATTTATTTACCTATATTTATTAAATGTTATAAATATCTATAATATAATATCTATAATTATAATTTATTAAATTTTGTTTTTTTTTGTTAGTTTTTTAAGTACATATTTTATTAGATTTCTTAAAATATCATTCTGGGCATTATTCCATCGAAGTATTGTAAAGTTCTAACAGATGGCAGTACTAGTGGCTCATATAATCATGGCTGCATAGGCTTCAACTTTTTTCGACAACGCTCCCTCCTTTATCTCCATCTCTCCATGATGGTAGCTAAAAAGCTTTCATTACTGCTACCTAGATTTTATGCGAACTAACAATTGCGACTTACACATATAAATAATTATAGGAAAACCAAAACTAAAACTTAAACAGAGAAACAACATAGAAGAGAGATTTTAGACAAAAACAGATGCAAACTGAGCACTATTTTTACCATGGACTATATTGGTACAAGCGATAGGTTAATATGTGCAGTTCGTGAAGGAAACCTAGAAAGAACAAGGGAGTAACTTACTTATCTTGGACTATCTTATTCACAAGAATGGTCAGAAGGATATGATTTACTTTGTGATGCTATTGAGAAGAAGCATACAGAATTTATTATTACACTACTTTTAACAATGAGTTGTAATGTTAACAGAGACACTGACGAATCTTATGATACTTTACTTCATTTAGCTGCTATAAATGGTGACATAGAAATTGTTAAGATGCTTCTAAACAGACGTGCTAACATTAATACTGAAGATCACTTTGGCAGAACTCCGCTTCACAATGCAATTGAAAATAAGGATATAGAACTTGCTGAATTACTTTTAGATTATGGAGCTACCGTTAATGCCAGTGACAGTTTAGGTACACCTTTATATTGCACCTGAGAAAATATATATATAAATTTTTGAACATTTTTTACAACATGGAGTTTATGTTATTTTTACATATATATCTACATTTACACCAGGTTTTACACCACTGTGTCTCGCTGTTCACCAACAACATGTACGTGGTGTTAAGATGCTGTTGGACAGAGGTGCTAACGTTAATTATTCAAATTGGTGGCCTTGCACAACTCTGCTTCACTATGCGATGGAAACTAAGCAAATAGAAATTGCTCAATTACTATTAAATCATGGAGCTAACATTAATGCTAGTGGAAAGTCAGGTATAACTTTATATTGCAACTGAGAAAATATATTTACAGATTGATGAACATATTTAAAACATGGACTTTTTAGTAATTGTACATATATATCTATTTTTTTACACCAGGTTTTACACCACTGTGTCTTGCTGTTCGACAAGGACATGTAGATGGTGCTAAGATGCTGTTGGACAGAGGTGCTAACGTTAATGCTAAATCTGTGTTTGGCAGAACTCCGCTTCACGATGCGATGGATAATAAGGAAATAGAAGTTGCTGAATTACTTTTAAATAATGGAGCTAACGTTAATGCCAGTGATATGTTAGGTATAACTTTAAATTGCAACTGAGAAAATATATTTACAGGTTGATGAACATCTTTTAGAACATTAAGTTTAATTGGAGAGTTAATTCTATATAAATCTCTTCTTTTTCAGGTGTTACACCAATGTGTATCGCTATTCAAATAAGACATGTAAGTGGTGTTCAGATGCTTTTGGACAGAGGTGCTAACGTTAATGCTGAAAATCGGAATGGCCGAACTCCGCTTCACTATGCGATTGCAAATAAGGAAATAGAAATTGCTGAATTACTTTTAAATTATGGAGCTACCGTTAATGCCAGTGACAGTTTAGGTACACCTTTATATTGCACCTGAGAAAATATAAATAAAAATTTTTGAACATTTTTTAAAACATGGAGTTAATGTTAATTTTACATACATATCTACATTTATACCAGGTTTTACACCACTGTGTCTCGCTGTTCACCAACGACATGTAGATGGTGTTAAGATGCTGTTGGACAGAGGTGCTAACGTTAATCATCAAAATAAGAAGTTTGGCTCAACTCCGCTTTATGATGCGATGGAAAACAAGGAAATAAAAATTGCGGAATTACTATTAAATCATGGAGCTAACGTCAATGCCAGGCCTAAGTCAGGTATAATTTTATATTGCAGCTGAGAAAAGATATTTACAGATTGATGAACATATTTAAAACATGGACTTTTTAGTAATTCTACATATATATCTATTCTTTTACACCAGGTTTTACACCACTGTGTCTTGCTGTTCAACGAGGACATGTAGATGGTGTTAAGATGCTGTTGGACAGAGGTGCTAACGTTAATCATCAAAATCATTGGTCTAGCAAAACTCCGCTTCACTATGCGATTGAAAATAAGGAAATAGAAATTGCTGAATTATTATTAAATCATGGAGCTAACGTTAATGCCAGTGATAAGACAGGTATAACTTTAAATTGCAGCTGAGAAAAGATATTTACAGATTGATGAACATCTTTTAAAACATGGAGTTTTATGTTAATGCAACATATATCTCTTCTTTTACACCAGGTGTTACACCACTGTGTCTTGCTGTTAAAAAAGGAAATGTAGAAGTTGTTGCGATGTTGTTAGACAGAGGTGCTAACATTAATGCTATATCATATAACTATTATTATGACTCTTATTGTCGCATTTCTTGTAAAGAAATTGCTGACTTTCTTACACAGCATATAGTTAAGATAAAAGCTGCAAATTTATCCGTAAGTGACCAATTATTATTAATGTGCAGCAATTATGAAATAAGAGATTTACAGGATAAATGTGAAAAAGAAGTAGCAATCATGAAGAATGAGAAAATTAGTAATACTAACATATCAGTTTACGATATCTTGATAAAAGCTACAAATCGATTAGCAATATATATGAGAAATGAAAATGTAGTGCAGGTTTTACGATCAGACAAGTATAAAACAAAATTTCCAATATACTCTAGCATGATAAAAAATCAGTTCAGAAAAGGTATGCAAAAGAAAGAGTTGCTCGAACAAGGCACTAAAATTTTTTATTTGTTCTATAACTTTCCTGAGCTACCACTTGGGTGTATTGAACGAATATTTAGTTACTTAAGTGATAATGACATAAGAATTTTAATAGATACTTGGAAGTCTGTTAGTGTCAGTAATTTTAATACTGATATTAATGATGATAGAAATTACTTCAAATACATCTAAAGTGCTATGTGTGTAAGTTAAGGAAGAACGAACTACTTTAAACATGAAATAACAGGTATAAAAACTTAGATTATTGCTGTATTTTAAATACAGATTACTATCTTATTTTGTGAATTTATTTTGTTTTTAAGATTTTATCTTATCCTACTTTTTTGAAAGTTCTTTTTTACGTTTACATTCTCTTGGACGTGTTCTTGTATGGTGGATCCAAGGAAAAGTAGACTGTTTTATATCTCCTTTTTTTTCAAACTTTGTGTCAGATTTTATAACATTTGTATAACGCAAAATTTATATACATTAATTCGATGATACTCTTTTATTGAACAGAGTGTAATACGTGTAATTTCTTTTATTAATTTGAAAAATAAAATTAGATTGGAAAGCTTTGAATTAATCTTTGTTTTTATCACAGACATATGTATGTATTTTCTTTATATATATATATATAAGGACCCGTTGTTTCGAAGTTGGAACATGCGAGTTCGTGGAATGAGCGTGAGCGTTGCGAACGGCAAGTGGAACTTACCCATAAAATGTAAATGGGTTCGTTTAGACGACTCAACAGTTGCACACCAGTTGAGAGATAATCAAAAATTACTATAGGATGGCCGCTCTTAGGTTTCTCTCTGGTAGCAAATCTCGTGGAACTGATCAATCACGTTGGGCGATTGGCTGATTTGACTCTGCAATTGGTCAATTCCACGAGATCTGCTACTTGCGTTTAATGTAGAACGGCCTTTGAGTTCCACTTTTGTGGAAATACGGCTAAAACCAGCGGCTGAAACCGTCGTAAAAAATTACATTAGGATGGCCGCTCTCAGGTTTCTCTCTGATATCAGTTTCTGCATGTGTTAACAATGTAGAATAAAAAAATCGTTAGGTTATTTTGCAACATAACATATAATGATATTTTGCAATTAGCGCGCGTGTACTTCGTGCTTTTTTACCATTAAAAAAATAGGTTTCTAAATTGCATTAATACGCAAATTTATTTTTATATTGTATTAACGAGCAAAAGTTTTTTTATACATATTTATAATTAAAATATTAAAAATAAATATTTATAATTTTATGTAATTTTATTACTACTTAAACTCCTGAATAATCTTTTTCTATTTTGGTACTTTTTCATCTCCGTTATTCATATTGTAGCGGAACACAGAACACGCTTCTGATTTGCTAAAATACCAGGCCAAACAAACATGGCGCTATTCAATTTGTACCATGAATTTTTCTTGATGCGCATTCCAGTGTATATAGAGTTTAGTGCTTCCACTATTTTTCTATCCCCACTTTTCCACTACTATTCTATCAATCAGCGAAGACTTTTTTTTCCCCCACTACTTCGCTAGACAAAGATGAGGCTACTATTCAACACCAGCTGTCTCTCTCTCCACGTTGAAGACATTTTCTTAACATGGCAAAGGTGGGGAACGCGCAGTCTATATATTATACGTCTATGGTCAAAACTTGATACGCGTATTAAGTTTGGTGCGTACCAAAGCCTTTAGTGCGGGTGCGTTTACATCAAACGTACTAAAAGAAAACAATAATACGAATATAATTTATGTCGATTGCTTCCTAGCAGTGATAGTTGGAATTAATGTGCTTGAGTTTCTTGTTGCAGATCATGTATAATTTGTTTCAATAAAAAACGTGTATAATGTAGATTGTATAATTTATTTGAAAAAGGATGAATAATAACAGTGTACAAAAATATATAGCTTGAGCCGTTTTAAAAAAGCCTCTTTTTTCCATATATCTTCAACTAATAAATTTAAAATATCTATATGTTTGTGTTTTTTTTCCGTCCATTAAAACAACAATTTGCTTTTCTAGGCATAATTCCAAAAATGTCTTTGTTTCATCTTCTCCTCAAGTCATACCTTTTCTGCAAGACATTTTGATCAGAGAGACTAAAAGATTATAAGTTTATAATCTTAACCCTATATCTTTTAATCAACTTATAACTTTTTAAAATACGTTTCATGCGTTTACATTGTTATTTGTATCACTTGATACGCGTATCAATTGCACGATGTAAACTAAGCCATTATAGTTCAGTGGCAACAACACTGCCTCGCGTGTTCTCCCATCCCCGCACCAACTCTGCAACTTTTTGACGCCTTCTGTACGTAGCTGAAAAGCTCCCATTACCGCTACCTAGATTTTATGCGAACTAACAATTTCGACTTACGGCCGATTTCTTCACACCTCTCGATAGCTATCCTCTGGATAAATTTCTCTGCGAACCAATAAGAAGAACCAATTTTGGGAGATATCTTCTACATAAAGTTATCGAAAACTTATCTAGAAGTGAAAAAATTGGCTGTTATACATATAAATAATTATAGAAAAATCAAAACTAAAACTTAAACAAAGAAACAACATAGAAGAAAGATTTTAGTGAAAAACAGATGCAAACTGAGCACTATATTTAACATGGACTTTATTGGTACAAGCGACAGAATAATATGTGCAGTTCGTGAAGGAAACCTAGAAAGAGCAAGGGAGTTACTTACTTATCTTGGACTATCTTATTCACAAGCATGGTCAGAAGGATATGATTTACTTTGTGATGCTATTGAGAATAAGCATACAGAAGTTATTAAACTACTTTAAACAAACGGTTGTAATGTTAACAGAGACACTGACGAATCTTATAATACTTCACTTCATTTTGGTGTTATAAATGGTGCCAGAAATTGTTCAGATGCTTCTAGACAGACGTGCTAACATTAATACTGAAGATCAGTTTGGCAGAACTCCACTTCACAATGCGATTGAAAATAAGGAAATAGAAATTGCTGAATTACTTTTAAATTATGGAGCTACCGTTAATGCCAGTGACAGTTTAGGTACAACTTTATATTGCACCTGAGAAAATATATATATAAATTTTTGAACATTTTTTAAAACATGGAGTTTATGTTAATTTTACATATGTATCTACATTTACACCAGGTGTTACACCACTGTGTCTCGCTGTTCGACAAAGACATGTAGATTGTGTTAAGATGCTGTTGGACAGAGGTGCTAACGTTAATACTCAAACACAGTGGTCTGGCACAACTCCGCTTCATGATGCAATGGATAATAAGGAAATAGAAATTGCTGAACTACTATTAAATCATGGAGCTAACGTTAACGCTTGTGACAATAACGGTATAACTTCTCCTCTTTTTGCAGCTGAGAAAGGATAGTAACACTTGGATGAACATTTTTTACAACAATGAGTTTATGTTACTTCTACATATATCTCTTCCTTTACTCCAGGTGTTACACCACTATATTTTGCTATTCAAAGAGAACTTGTAGATGGTGTTAAGATGCTGTTGGACAGAGGTGCTAACGTTAATCATCAAAATCAGTGGTCTAGCACAACTCCGCTTCACTATGCAATGGAAAATAAGCAAATAGAAATTGCTGAATTACTATTAAATCATGGAGCTAACATTAATGCTAGTGATAAGTCAGGTATAACTTTTTTTTTTTATATTGCAACTGAGATAATATATTTACAGATTGATGAACATCTTTTAGAACATTAAGTTTAATTGGAGAGGTAATTCTACATATATCTCTTCTTTTTCAGGTGTTACACCACTGTGTCTCGCTGTTCAAATAAGACATGTAAGTGTTGTACAGATGCTTTTGGACAGAGGTGCTAACGTTAATACTGAAACTCGGGATGGCACAACTCCGCTTCATGATGCGTTTAAATATGAGGAAATAGAAATTGCTGAATTACTTTTAAATCATGGAGCTAACGTTAATGCCAGTGACAGTTTAGGTTCAACTTTATATTGCACCTGAAAAAATATATATATAAATTTTTGAACATTTTTTAAAACATGGAGTTTATGTTAATTTTACATATATATCTACATTTACACCAGGTGTTACACCACTGTGTCTCGCTGTTCGCCAAAGACATGTAGATGGTGTTAAGATGCTGTTGGACAGAAGTGCTAACGTTAATACTGAAACTCAGGATGGCACAACTCCGCTTCATAATGCGTTTAAATATGCGGAAATGGAAATTGCTGAATTACTATTAAATCATGGAGCTAACATTAATGCTAGTGATAAGTCAGGTATAACTTTATATTGCAACTGAGGCCCGGTTTCACAATTGACGGTTAACTTGAATTAACGGAAGCCCAATTTGCTGTACTCGGTGTAACGTATCTTTTCTTCTTAAACATGAACTGTGATTGGTTAGCGAAGATTTGACAAAGAAGATTGAACGCGTTAAACCGAGCTCAGCAAGTCGAACTTCGGTTAATTCGAGTTAACCGCGGATTGTGAAACCGGGTCTGAGAAATAATATTTACAGATTGATAAACATCTTTTAGAACATTAAGTTTAATTCTACATACATCTCTTCTTTTTCAGGTATTTCACTACTGTGTCTTGCCGTTCAAAAAGGACATGTAAATGTAGTTAAGATGTTTCTTGACAGAGGTGCTAACGTTAATGCCGAAATTCCGGGGTCTGGCAGAACTCCGCTTCACTATGCGATTGAATATGAGAAAATGGAAATTGCTGAATTACTTTTAAATCATGGAGCTAACGTTAATAATAACTCAGGTATAACTCTATATTGCACTAGAGAAATTATATATATAAATGTTGTGAACATTTTTTAAAACATGGAGTTTATGTTAATTTTCCATATATATCTACATTTACACCAGATGTTACACCACTACATCTTGCTGTTAAAAAAGGACATGAACAATTTGTTAAGATGCTTCTTGACAGAGGTGCTAACGTTAATGCTAAATCTTGGGATGGCACAACTATGCTTCACGACGCGATGAAAAATAAGGAAATAGAAATTACTGAATTACTTTTAAATCATGGAGCTAACGTTAACGCCCGTAACAATAACGGTATAACTCCTATTCTCTTTGCAACTGAGAAAGGATATTGACAGATTAATGAACATTTTTTACAACAAGGAGTTTATGTTAATTCTACATATATCTTTTCCTTTACTCCAGGTCTTACACCACTATATTTTGCTATTCAAAGAAACCATGTAGATGGTGTTAAGATGCTGTTGGACAGAGGTGCTAACGTTAATCATCAAAATCAGTGGTCTAGCACAACTCCGCTTCACGACGCGATGGAAAAAAAGGAAATAGAAATTGCTGAATTACTATTAAATCATGGAGCTAACATTAATGCTAGTGATAAGTCAGGTATAACTTTATATTGCAGCTGAGAAAATATATTTACAGATTGATGAACATCTTTTAGAACATTAAGTTTAATTGGAGAGTTAATTCTATATAAATCCCTTCTTTTTTAGGTGTTACACCACTGTGTGTCGCTATTCAAATAAGACATGTAAGTGGTGTACAGATGCTTTTGGACAGAGGTGCTAACGTTAATGCTGAAACTCGGGATCGCACAACTCTGCTTCACAATGCAATTGTAAATAAGGAAATAGAAATTGCTGAATTACTTTTAAATCATGGAGCTAACGTTAATGCCAGTGATAAGTCAGGTATAACTTTAAATTGCAGCTAAAAAGATATTTACAGATTGATGAAAACTTTTTACAACATGGAGTTTAATTGGAGAGTTAATTCTACACATATCTCTTCCTTTTCAGGTGTTACACCACTGTTTCTCGCTGTTCAAATAAGACATGTAAATGGTATTCAGATGCTTTTGGACAGAGGTGCTAACGTTAATACCAGTGATAAGTCAGGTATAACTTTAAATTGCAGCTGAGAAAAGATATTTACAGATTGATGAACATCTTTTAAAACATGGAGTTTTATGTTAATGCGACATTTATCTCTTTCTTTACACTAGGTGATACACCACTGTGGTTTGCTGTTTACCAAAAACATGTAGATACTGTTAAGATGCTGTTAGACAGAGGTGCTAACATTAATACTATATCATATAAAAATTATCGTCGCTTTTATAACCGCTACTATTGTAAAGAAATTGCTGAGATTCTTGAACAGCATATAGTTAAGATGGAAACTG
The DNA here is from genome assembly GCF_002006095.1 of Pseudomyrmex gracilis. Taxonomy (NCBI): domain Eukaryota; kingdom Metazoa; phylum Arthropoda; class Insecta; order Hymenoptera; family Formicidae; genus Pseudomyrmex; species Pseudomyrmex gracilis. The sequence goes on along the minus strand of NW_018020793.1, from coordinate 518 downwards.
CAAATTTATACGTAAGTGAACACTTATCAATGAGTCGCAATTACAAAATGAAGGATTTTCAGGATAAATGTGAAAAAGAAGTAGCAATCATGAAGAATGAAAAAATTAGTAATACTAACATATCATTTTACGATATCTTGATAAAAGATACAAATCTAGTAGCAATATACATGAGAAATGAAAATGTAGTGCAGGTTTTAAGATCAGACGAGTATAAAACAAAATTTCCAATATACTCTAGCATGATAAAAAATCAGTTCAGAAAAGGTATGGAAAAGAAAGAGTTGTTCGAACAAGGCACTAAAAGTTTCTATTTTTTCTGTAATTGTCCTGAGCTACCACGTGAGTGTATTGATCAAATATTTAGTTACCTAAGTGATACTGACATAAGAATTTTAATAGATACTTGGAAGTCTGTTAGTGTCAGTAATTTTAATACTGATATTAATGATGATAGAAATTACTTCAAATACATCTAAAGTGCTATGTGTGTAAGTTAAGGAAGAACGAACTACTTT